>NC_063367.1:14366933-14475158 GCF_021869965.1 Rhincodon typus | reverse complement strand
CCTCTATCCCTCTTCTATCCGCCTCCCACTCTCTCCCTATTTATTTCGGAACCCCCTTCCCCTCCCCCTTTTCTGATGAAGGGTCTAGGCCCGAAACGTCAGCCTCTCTGCTCCTATGATGCTGCTTGGCCTGCTGTGTTCATCCAGCCCTGCACCTTGTTGTCTCGGATTCTCCAGCATCTGCAGTTCCTACTATCTCTAAGACTGAGAGGGAAACTGTTTGAGATCTACAAAGTTCTTAGGGGCATAATCAGACAGGATAGATTGGAAGAAATTTTTCTTCTGAGTAGAGAAGTCAATAAAGGGCGGAATAGATTTAAGGCAAGGGGCGGGAGGTTTAGAGGGGATTTGTTGGAATCTGAATCATACTGCCTGAAAGGATGGTTATCACAGCATTTATAAAGTACTTAGGTGAACACTTGAGAAAAAAAACAGTGCACAAGGCTACAGGCTGCGAGTTAGAAAAGGGAACGAGAGTAGATAGATACTTGGTGACTGATACTGCCATGATGGGCTAAAGGGTCTATTTTTGTGCTGTAATACATTATGGCTCTAAGTGTTTGCACCAACATCAATCAACCAGCAGCAGAGAGAATTCTCAAAGTAGGAAATTGGTTCTAATATTTAAACAATTACACTTAAGGTGTAGAATTAACTAAGTTGTGTGTGGCTTTGTCTTAGTAGAGATGAATAATCTCCTTGCAGGAAGTGAAATGGCTATCAGAGCTTAATAGAGCCTAGAAAGATGTCACCAGTTAGGTACTGTCTTGGTAGGTTCCACAGAAGATTTATGAAATATACAAATTTTAAAACCAAGTCCCAAGCGTTCTGAAAAATTCAGTGATCACAAAATCATACCAGTCCAGAGGCAATTATGAGCAATTAACAACACTTATTGCAGGGAATAATTGCCTGATGTAGGCAAGTACTAATGATACAGGAAACAAAATATGCCATCGTTTTAATTCAAGGTTGAACCCTTCCCTGATGCTCTCACTTCTGCTGAAGGTAACGTTATGTCTTTTATTGATAAACTTACAAGCATATTTAAGACACACCCAAATAGCTAGGGTGTCTTTAGGGAATTAACTGAATATTGTTATTGCCCCAGTTTCAGCTTCATTGTGCTTCCAAAGCGAAGTCAGAATTTCAATGTGCCCTACCGTGAGAAGGTTGCAGTTTTAGTGACTGGACTCTGACTGAATTTAACTAGAAGCTTTGTGCTCCAGTTCAAACATATAGACTTTTAGAATTAGCACTGTCAGTGTACATCAGATGTACGAACTAGAACCTGAGGTATTGATTCCAGTGTCGGAATTAAATACGGGAGTAGGCAATTCAGCCCTTTGAGCCACTCCACTATTTAACATGATCATGGCTGACCTTACCTGTCTCAACTCTACCTTTCTGCCTGCTCCCTGTAGTCCTTCATTATGCTTTTCAGAAATATATTGTAATGATTGGAATTAGGTCTGCCAGGTGGATCTCATTCACCATGAGATCCCTGATTAGGGCTGTTAATATAGTGCAATTAGGGAGCCTTGGCTGACAGATATAAACAGGAGTCTCAGGGATTCTCTTCACTATAGGGACTGGCTCTGAGCTAGCTGGTCAGCGTCCATATACTATGCACACTTAAATAAAGGGTGATTTGGTGAAGGAATACCAGTGTCCATGGAGTTTCTTCACCTATCTACTTCCTTCTTGAATCTATTGATTGATTCTGCCTCCACTGCACTATGGGGCAGTGAGTTCCACAGATTTGCAATCCTCTGAGAGAAGTAATTTTTCTTCATCTCAGTTTCTTATCTATATGACATTCCGTTGCTTATTGACCTTCATGAATAATAAATGGAAAATTGTGCAGGACACAGTCATTTCAGCTGCCTCAGCCCTACTGTATGAGGCTCTCTCACAGACCTTTCAAAACCTCTTGAAAGCCCAATTTTGCTACCAACCTTTCAGTCACTCTTTCCAATTTTGTTCCTTGGGCTTAAACCTAGGCTTTTTTGCAAGTGGAGAGTCTATGTTATCATGAGAATAGTGGAAGAGGCTAAAATCTGGAAATCCCACCTCTGAAAGTGTCACACGCTATTTCTACAGGGGATGGGGGTGTGGTGAAAGCATAGGGAATGGTGCCGTGTCATTAACGCATGTTTGTGCAGAGAAAACTGTCTTCACTCATACATTTTAAACCTATCAAAGATGATTAAATCTATCAAAACTTGATAGAAACTAGTTAAAACTTTGTGGAGTTCTCGGGAGAGCGGAGCTGGCGTAGGGTAGAACTTTTAATACGGTTCAGGGACAACTTTGGGAGAGGTAAGTTGCCCTTTGGAACTGTGAAAGCTCTGACATGAATATACATACTATTAACTGCCAGGCCCATTAGCACTGTCAACAGTGCTACTGAAAGGAACTCTCTAAATTGACTCTAGAAACTCTCCATAAAAACAATCAAAAGCAACAGTTAAAAGTGTCAAAATAAACTGTCAACAGGAGCTGTTGGAAGCAAAAGCGACTATTAAAAGTGACTACCAGAAGTGACTGCCAAGCTGCCAAGTCATTTAAAACTCCTGCCCTTTAAATTCTAAAAAAAACTGTTTTCAGTGCTCAAACACTCATTGCTCACTATAGGTTGCAGATTGTATCAGAGTACAGTTCTGCTGCTACTGACGGCCTACAGTACCTGATGGATGCCTAGTCTTGATTTCTAGATATATTTGAATTATTTGCCATTCTAGTGCTTAATCCCTGATGAAAACAGCCATCAGAGTCTATGTGTTCAAGGGCATAGGTTGGCATAGAGGGTATGGGGCAATGGTAGCTAGGTGGGAAGGTGATGCTTAATGTAGCATGTTTGATACATGGGGAGTTTGTGTGTGGGGGTTTTCAGGGAATTTAAGGGTTGAAAGACTGTTTGCTTGTTCTTTTTTTAAATAAAACTTTCACACCGCACAGAGGCAAGTCTTATAGAATTTTTATAGTATTTTGTGTGTAGCTTGATACTTCATGTAATGGCTGCTACAGCACTTCCTACAGCAACTGCCTGTTTATTCTCTAGTATCAGCGATCCAAGTTCAATTGTTGTGGGTTGTGCACTTCTAGTTTGTCTAATTAACGAATGCAACATATTGAAGCTGCTGCGCCTTGACAAAAGTTCAGAAAGTATCTGAAAACTCAATGGTCGACTGCCTTTATTCGATAATGGTGGTTACAAACTTCCAACTTGATTCGTCAAATCTATTGTTTGCCCCACACCAACATTGGCAGTACCATGACCACAAGAACTATGGCAGGCAAGGAAGGGAGGCTATAAAATCTTCGCTAGGCACCAGGAATGGGCAAGAATTGCAGGTTTGCCTGTGTCAATACCATTCAGGGAACGTGCTACAATCTGCTTGTGTATGCATGAGATTTCAACTGGTTAAATCTTAGAAACCCTAGAGCGCAGAAGCAGGCTGTTTGGCCTATTGAGTCCACACTAACAGTCTGAAGAACATCCCTCCCAGGCCCACACTCCTACCCTAGCCCTGCCACCCTGCATCTTCCATGGCCAATACACCTAGCCTGCATATCTTTGGACTGTGGGAGCAGCGGGAGGAAACCCACGCAGACATGGGAAGAACGTGTGAACTCCACACCGACCGTTGCCCGAAGGTGGAATCAAACCCTGTGAGGCAGCAGTGCTAACCACTGAGACACCATGCCATCCCTAGGTTGGTTGGTTGTTTGGCTCAGTTGATTGGAAGAGTAGTGTGTGATGTAGAATGACTCCATCAGCGTTGGTTCAATTTCTGTGTCAGCTGAGGTGAGCCATGAAGGACTCTTCTTTGCAATCTCTCTCCTTGCTGAGGTATGGTGAGTCTTAGGTTAAACCACCACTGGTCACGAGAGCAATAATACATTCAGGATGAAAGAAAGGGAAAAGTGGACAAACACAGAGAGGAAACAACTTGCTCATGGGAGTGTGGAACTGTGGTGACGTTACCTTTGCCAGTCAAGCCAGCCAACCTTCTGCACTGCACGACAACAGTGACTGCACTTCTAAAGTCAGAAATTGTTGGAAAAACTCAGCAGATCTGGCAGCTTCTGTGGAGAGAAAGCAGAACTAACGTTTCGGGTCCGGCGACTCTTCTGAAGTTCTGGAGAAGGTTACTCAATTCAAAACATTAACTTCTTGCTGCAGTTCTATAGCCTTGGTAAAGCTTTTTGAGTACATTTTGAGTACTGTGTGCAGTTTTGGTTTCCTAGTCTGAGGATGGACATTGAGGGAGTCCAGACAGATTCCTGGGATGGCAGGGCTGACATGTAAGGAAAGACTGGATCAACGGGGCTTGTATTCACTGGAATTTAGAAGAATGACAGCGGAAATTTCAGAAACATGCAAAATCCTGGTGGGACTGGGCAGGCGAGATGCAGGAAGAATGTTCCCGATGTTGGGAAAGTCCAGAACTAGAGGTTACAATCAAGGGTTAAGCCATTCAGAACTGAGATAAGGAAGACTTTCTTCACTCAGAGTTGTGAACCTGTGGAATTCTCTCCCACAGAAAGCTGTTGGGGCCTGTTTGCTAGATAGATTCAAGAGGGACTGGATATGGTCCTTGTGGCTAAAGAGGTCAAGGGTTGTGGAGAGAAAACAGGAATGGGATACTGAAATTGCATTATCAGCCATGATCATATTGAATGGTGGTGCAAGCTTGGAGGGCTGAATGGTCTACTCCTGCACTTATTTTTTATGTTTTTAAAGTAATTAATTAGCAGTACAGTGCTGTTGGATACCCTGATATCATGAAAGGTGCCATAAAAATGTAAAGCCTTCTCTCTTTTTTTCCCCTCTGCAAATAGGTTAATCTGTCACACTTACACTGAGACCACTGATGTTCGAACTCCTGTTCCACTGAACCCCCATAATAGGTAGGGTGAGACAGAAAGGTAGAGTGTGCAAGCTTTCATCTCGTTTGAAAGGGATGGATGCAAGTTCTGGATAGAAGAACAAGAGTAAAGGATATTAAGCAGTTACATTGTAAACTCCCTCGTTGTTGACTATTTATTCCTCTCCAACATTTGATTAGTGGCACATTAGGCAAGGAATAATATTAAGGTCATGTTTTCTAATAGCAATGCCAACAATATTCCAGTAAAATGAAACGGTTACAACGAAAAATCTAGGCTTTGATGTCCTGTTGTGAGGTCAAATAGTTGGACATTTATCCACGCTTAGAGAAACATGGCTCAGTAAGACAGTCTATCACAGCCCTTAAATATAACTACTTTTCCAACATTAGCTTTTTGCAATTCTCAATTAACTCCAGATCAATACTGGAGCACTCTTGTCTGCAGTAACATGCACCAAATGTACACTCCCAGTCAAATCAGAGATGTAAAATCTTCCTCCGTGAATAACATATTCTCAGCCCATGTTCAATCTGGGAACTAAACGAGCAACAAATTCAAGGGACATCGCAAACAGCTTTCAATGCTGGTTAGGTCACAGGCTGAAAACAGCAGCGTACACTTGCACAGAATGATAAGTTATATCGACTCACTCAAATGTAACAAACTGCAGATCGACAAGTGATTGTTTCAAAAGCAACAAAATATGGGGTTCACATCACATGGCATAAACTGTCAGAACACAAACTTGAATTGCTTACTAAGTTATCCAAACCCTATAGCTGTGTCTCTGCCTTTAGCTCCCTTCCAGCTAGTCATTATGTATTATAATATATGCACGTTTAATTTTTAATAGTATAGGTTTTGGATTTGCACCAATTTAAAAGTCTCTGTGGTCCTGCATCCATTAACTCATGTGCTACACACAGCTATTGGCATTAGGTCTGGTAAGGAAACCTGTAGATTGCAAACCAGTCCCAACATCAGTTTATTTTGGCCACTTTTGGCACTGATGAGATTAATGCATCAAGTTCCTTCACTCACTGATATAAAGGCAAAATACCACAGATGCCGGAAATCTTAGTCACCATTCTTTTACATATACTGAGTAGAATTCTCATTTCCCAATGAGAAGTGTCCACTCTCAACATAATTTTTAATCCTTTAGCATCCAGAAATCAAGGATGCGGTCTTAGGTACCTTGAATCTAACAAGCCCATTATACAGCTGTGAGATATGCAGGGCATTCAGTCGATGGAAGGCTCAGGAAGTGGGCAATGCCAACTTGAGGTGGAACAATGAAGATGCAAGTGCAAAAAAACAAAGTGAAGCTTCATTTCTCATGGTTCTACACTCTTGTTTACGATGTGATTTTGTAAAAGCACTCAAAGTTGTCACAGGCAAGAAATTGTGATTATGAGATTGGTTAATTAGCCGATGAAGTAAGCAACAGGTTCCTGCCAAGTGGAATTGATTGTTCCCTGTGTTTCAACTATTTTGCAAGTGCATTTGTGATATTACGGTAGTGCCCTCATCACCAATCCAGGAGGCCTGGTTCAAGACCCCCTGCACCAGAGGTTTACAATAACATCTCTGAGTATGTTGGTATAGAAAGCTGTCTGCAAGTGCATTTGTAATGCAGTGGTGGTGTCCTTACCTCTAAGCCAAGAGGCTTGTGTTCATATCCTACCTGCTGCAGAGATGTGTGCACTAACATCGTTGAACAGGTCGATCAGAAAATATGTGCAAGTTCATCTGTGAACAATACTTGACCCAGGTCTTCCCTGCCAATGTTAATCCTGACAAACATTGTGCTCCTGAAATACCCGCATCTCATCCCTAAAGGGGAGGTGATGACCTAATGGTATTATCGCTAGACTGTTAATCGAGAGACTCAGGTAACATTCTGGCGACCCAGGTTTGAATCCTACCAAAAAATCTGGAATTAAGAGTCTAACAATGACCATGAACGTTGCCAATTGTCAGAAAAACTTGTCGTGAGGAAGGGTCACTCAACCCGAAATGTTAACTCTGATTTCTCTCCACGGATGCTGCTAGACCTGCTGAGCTTTACCAGCACTTTCTGTTTTTGTTTCTGATTTCAAGCATCCGCAGTTCTTTCCGTTGTAATTTTGTCAGAAAAATGTCCTTTAGGGAAGGGAACTGCTATCCTTACCTGGTCTGGCTTACACGCGACTCCTGACTCACAGCAATGTGGCTGGGTCTTAACTGCCTTCTGGGCAATTAGGGATGGGTAATAATTACTGGCCTAGCCTGCAATGCCCTCATCCTGTGAATGAATAAATTAAAAAAAGGCCATTACCTTAAAACAATCTAAACTCACTGTTTTGACGAGATGTCATCTCTAAATCAGCCTCACTCGGGAATGAAAGAAATTCCAAATCAAGATTAGACCAAAGGATACCAAGGTGCTCTCTATTATTATTGTCTTGCCAATTTTAAAAGTGGTCACTTTTAATGGCATGCTCTATTTCCTTTTTGGGAATCCTTGATGGGAGTGGAGAGGAGGTTGGCTCTTGTTACTTAGCCAATGTTCAGTTTTAGCTTTCAGCTCTGAGCAAAACTTGGGAAGAGAATTCAATTCTGAAAGGACGTAAAATGAAGGTTAGCTCTTTGGATTGCAATTTTATCCACCCCTGGTCAAATGCCCTTTCCATCACTGCAAACGGAGAGGGAAATCAGTGGGTGATTAACAGGAGGCTAATTAGCAAATGCCCTTCTTGTGTCCCGGCTAAGGACAGTATGTGCATTAGCACGAGTATGCATGCAATGGGAAAGGGCCCAAACACTGAAGGTAACAAAATCAGAAAATACTGGAGAAAACATTTTAGTTTAGCTTAATTTGCTGGAGGCCAGAGGAAAATTAGAGGTGTGTAAGAGCAATAATACATTCAGGATGAGAGAAAGGGAAAAGCAGACAAACACAGGGAGGAAACATGACTGAAATTAGAGAATGATGTCGTCTGGAAGAAGGCCATTCAGCACAATGTGCCTGTGCTAACAACAAATTAGCCATATAAAATATTCTTAGTGTGGAACAATGCCCTGAAGCAATCTTATCGAAAAGAATTTGCAGGCTCTTTGAATGAGCTTTGCAATCAATTCCATCCCCACACCCCACAGAAGTTTCCTTTTCAAGAATCAAGAGTTAAACCGATTCCTTTTTGAATTTTATGATTGAATCCTCTTCCGCAGCTTTTCAGGCAGTACATTCTAAATCATAACAATTCGCTGTGGTGAAAAAAAAGTTTTCCTCATGTCACCTCTCGTTCTTTTGTCAATGACCTTAAACCCATCTCCTCTTGTTCTTAACCCTTCTACAGCTGGAAATAGTTTCCCCTTCACCACTCCCTTTGTTATCCAGAACAATTGAGTCAAGCACTGGACAGTTTAAGAAAATACAGCAACGCGCATCACTACCTCTGCCTTATGGAGATATGGCAACCATCTAGATTGTCACAGGTAGATCCATCACGACCAGTTCTTCTTATTGCTATTAATCAAAGTTACTGATATGATGTTCCCACAACAAGGGGCATATTTTAAGGTGAGAGAAGAAAGTTTTAAAAAGGACTTAAGGGGCATTTTTTTTAACATAGAGTGTGGCTCGTGTGTGGAATGAACTGCCAGCAGAAGTGGTAGATGCAGGTACAGTTACACATTTAAAAGACATTTGGATAATATAGTGATTGGAACCAAGTGGATCCATTGACCATGGGCTCCTCATTAACCTGGGCCAATCGGAGGAGCCCTGGCTGACCAATATAAACACGGGCTTCAGAATCTCCTCAGTTCAGGAGACTGACTCTGAGCTGGCTGCCCACAGCCAGTGTACTGTGCGCAAGTAAATAAAGGGTGATTTTGTGACGAGATATTGGCCTCTGTCAGTTATTTCAGGTAAGTACATCAATAGTAAATATTTGGAGGGACATGGGCCAAATGCATGCACTAGTGGGACTAGTTTAGTTTGGGAACATGGTCGGCATGGGCGAGTTGGACCAAAGGTCTGTTTCCATGCCTTTTGATTCTATGAGTCTATGTAGAGAAGGATGCAAAGTCATCAGCAGAAGACAGGCTCATTCTTGATGAGCATTAAATAGGTTTTTACTTATTAATCAATAGCTAATTAACATTACATCCAAGATACATGATACTGTCTTGAAAGACATCAAACTTAACACAAGAGTAAGTTCACAATGCTACCGTAGCTACACCTGATTATCACTGAGAGTAATTACTGAAGCACTGGTAGGAGAACATACAGAGAAAGGCTCTTATCTGCTCCTTGGAATAGTACTTTATATCCTGATGGGAGGAGCTCATTGATAACAGTTAAGCCCTTCAAATCCTAACTACATCCTATAAGAGACAGAAACAAACTGAAGAATCAAAGGGCCTGGGAAAGTGAAGCTAAGGGAGTATTCCAAAAATCTAAGATTAGGACATAGAACATAGAACAGAACAACACAGGAATGGGCCTTTCGGCCCACAATGTTGTGTTGAACATGAATCTATATTAAACTAATCCTTTCTGCCTGACCATGGCCCATATCCCTCCATTCCTTGCATATTCATGTGCTTATCTAAAAGCTTATCTAAATCACCATTACTGCTGGCAGCACATTCTAGGCACCTACCACTCTCTGAGTAAAATACTTGTCCCTCACATCTCTTTCCCTCTTCTTATCTTAAATGCATGCCCCCTCGTATTAGATGGTTCAACTCTGGGGAAAAAAAAAGATTCTGACCGTCAACACAATCTATGCCTATCATCATTTTATAAACTTCAATCAGGTCTTCCCTCAGCCCATATCACTCCAGAGAAAACAATCCTAGTTTGTCCAGCCTGTCCTTACAGCTTACACTCTCTAATTTAGACAGCATGTTGGCAAACCTCTTTTGCAACCTGTCCGAAGCCTCCACATCCTTCGTGTAATGAGGCAACCAGATTGCTGTAAAGCTCCTTGAGGACTGTTGGAAATGTGCTCTTCCAGGCAAGTGAGGAGAGTTCCATTGCACTCCTGATGTGTGTATTGCTTGAGGGTGGGAAGATGGTTCTTTTGAAATGGTGATGGGAGATTTCTGTTAGTCAGATCCAAGCAAGATGAAATATGAAACTAGTCTGCAATCCTTTTCTTGTTTGGAGGTTTAATCCCAGAATTCAGCATAACATATCTCTAACTTCTGCCAACATCTCAAAATGCCAGCAGTCCCTTTTTCTATGCGCCCAAGATAGTTGATCAATGAACACGCTCCACCTGTTGACACTTCGGTTTTACAAAACAATTAACAATATTCGATGTTTACCGGAACAGGCAGGCTAATCTGGTTGAGGTCACATCTCGCCCCTCCAATAATTCAGGAGATTCACACTGGGGAGTTAGCTTGCAGTGGAGAGGGGCTTGGAAGCAGAATCGTCTGGCTCAGAGATGAGATCGCTGCTGACTGAATCAAGCTAAGAGTTATCTGATGTTTGTGTTTTCTTGAAAAGAAAGCATCTTGCTCCATGTGCATCTGAAAAAAAAGAGCAGGGATTAAATTAATAAACCACAAAACAATCTTTGAAGCAATTCTATGAGATTTCTGTCCAAATGCAAGTGTAAATTCATATAATCGAGCATCACACTGTACAATCAGGACATCATCTTTTAATACATTTACTGTGCAGTCTGAATTTCCAATTAAGATTATATCTCAGTTTATGTATCAATGTTAAATGTATATTAACAGGGTCATTGTGTAATTTTTGCATGGCAAATTGAATATGCCGCTTAAATGGATACAAAGTAATAGCGTGATAACAAAATGTTATTAAAATCTAATCTTATCAGACACCATTGCCAAAAGAATTAGACTCTAGTAAGCCCTACCAAAGCACTTACAAGAGAGAACATATGTCATGGTTGAGTGTTTATATTCTTTACCTGCGGACTTAGAAGAACACAAATCCAATACATTTTGCAATTTGTTATGGAATCTTGTTCAATCATCTTGCAACTTCACTGTGTATCCACCTCCCCCACATCAGTCACACCCTACCCCCCGACCATCCTCCCTTGCCCTTTACAAATCCTTTCCATTTCTCTCACTCCTGTGGTTTTGTTAATTGGATCCATGCCAGAAGTTAAAGCGTGAAACTGGACACCAATCCTTTGCCTTGATAGTTGGCTTATTCTCAGAACAACATTAGATATCTCTGCCTCCTACATACTTGCCCTAGTCTACCAACAATCCCTTTTTATACATGCTCAGTACCCGCTGCTTGGTTCTCCTTAAACTTTGCAATGCAATAACATAACATTAACCAAGATTCACATAATAAAGCATCCCATGGTGACAAACAATGCGCTGGAAGAAAAACATTTCTGATAAGATGGAAGAAAGGAACATTTTCATGAGATAGTGACTCTGTGAACACATGCATGTACAGAGTCTGCGTCAACTCAACAAAACAGATGATAGCCATTTTCTCAGGGCAATGCCTTGACCAATCAAAGTTAACCTTTACAAATTTAGAACTTAATCAAAGCTTGGAAGTTAACTGTCAGTCACAATGTAACTGGTGCATTCTCCATGACAACATGTCTACCAATCAGAGTTCACTTTCCAACCAATTTACTGATTCTCATTCAGTATAAATTTGCATTGGTATTCTATCAAGTGCCCTGATGTAATGCTTTGACATAGTCTATTTTTCTCCAGTTGTACTCAATTCCACACTAATAAATTAACTGAATTAAAATGTCCAGCCTCCCTGTTGGGATTTCAGCTTGCTTTTCTAATCATTTTTCTTGGCCTCTGGATTACTACTCGTGTAATGTAACCGTACTGTTTCCAGTAAAGTTAAGCTATGCATGGCCCAAGTGTAGATTGGCTTAAAATGAATTCTTCTGGTATTCAACAGACAAGTCGATAAATATTCTTGAGAAGAGATTAAAAAAAAACCTGGGAAGACTCCCAAATTATAAAATCCTTGAACAGCTTCATAATTTATAGGGAGTAAATTTTGTTTCATCGTTGTTTCCTGGCCAGGGAACCTATTCCACACTGAGAGATGGAGAACGGACCCAATTGATGGCCACAAGACAATTGAATGATGGAGACACAGTGGCCTTCTGCTGTCTTGCTGGAGGACAGAATAACCTCTGTTGTAAATGGCATGTTGGTTTGAATTAGCACAGCCCTGCAGGTAAGCTGCTTGAATACAGGGGGACTTGTGCTGCCTGAGATAGTTCCAAATCCAATTGTCCTGCAGCTTCGAAAAACCTCAGGGTGGCAATCTATTCAGCAAGATAAACACTCAAGACTTTGTGAAGAATAAAAAGAAAACACATCAGAAACTGCAAGCGAGCCCTGTCAGACAAACCATTCCCTGGGGCAGATTACAGTCCAGCTGAAACATTCAGAGCAGATTGCAATATCTTGCTCTTGCGATGTTTAAATCCATGACGCAGCAGATTGAGTATCAGCTGCACTAATCTTGCACAGTGCTCTACAATCTCAATCTCTCCTAGTTTGACCACGATGACCAAAGAGTCAAGACACATCCCCACCCCCCCACTACCAACACCCCCCCCCACCGATCTGATTTCCAATGCAGACCTAATGCACTGCTTCACCTGTTGTATCTATCTGATTCCATATTGACGTCCCTTTTAAATCCCTCACCTATCACCTTAAACCAATGCCCTCTAGTTTTGGACTCTCCCATCCTGGGGAAAAGACTTTAGCTATTCATGCTATCCATGCCCCTCATGATTTTATAGGTCACGCCTCAGCCTTTGACGCTCCAGAGAAAATAGCCCCAACCTATTCAGCTTCTCCTATAGCTCAAACCCTCCAACCCTGGCAACATCCCTGCAAATCTTTTCTGAACGCTTTCAAGTTTAACAACATCTTTCCAAAGCAGGGAGACCAGAATTGAATGCAATACTCCAAAAATGGCCCAACCAATGTCGTCTACAGCCATAACATGATATCCCAACTCCTATACGCAATGCAATGACCAATAAAGGCAGTTTGGGAAGCATTAGTTTAGCACCTTGGCCAAATCACTCAGTGTGCACACAGGAAATAAAGGTAAAGTCACCATTTCCCCAGAGGACCGTAGGGCTGCTCTGTCATTAGAGAGAGAGACAGATGATTGGTAGTGGTTTAACCTGAGGGTCAGCATACCTCAGGCAAGGGGAGAGGTTGAGAAGGTGGGACATTTGTCATGACCTAGTGTGCACTGCAGAGTGATTGTTGGTTCAATTCCTGCACTGCCAAATGTTATATGTGAAATAACATTTGTAACAAAAACAGAAACTGCTGGAGAAGCTCAGCAGGTCTGGCAGCATCTGTGGACAGCAAGCAGTGCTAACTTTTCGAGTCCAGAGACTCTTCTTCAGAACTGGGCTCAAAACATCAACTCCTCTTTCCCTCTATAGATGCTGAATTACTCCAGCAACTTCAATTTTTGTTTCAGATTTCAACATCTATTGTTCTTTGTTTCATTACAAATAGCATTTGTATGTCTGCACAGTATGATTTGAGATATGTACATGATGGTTGGCACAATGTTTAACACTGAACTTAATATCATCATCCTTGGTTCTTGGTAACATTCTCGCTCTGAGTCAGTGGTAAAAATTTAAATCCCAGCCTGAACACTTCCCATGAAATGGCTACATCCGTGTGCTGCACTGTGAGAGAGAACATTAACCCAAGGATCGAGCTGGACTTTCATGTAACTACTTGCACTGTTTTGAAGCAGGGCAGAGGAATTTTCATTGGAGACTTAGAGTTGTACCAGCCTCCACCACTTCCTCTGGCAGCTCATTCCATACACGCACCACCCTCTGTGTGAAGAAATTACCCTTTAGGTCCCTTTTATTTCTTTCTCCTCTCACCTTAAACTTATGTCCTCTGGATTTGGACTCCCCTATCCTGTGAAAAAGACCTTATCTATTCACCCTACTCACGCCCCTCATGTTTTGATAAACCTCTATGAAATCAGCCCTCAATTTCTGATGCTCCAGGGAAAATGGCCAGTACTAATTATTCAAACACTGAAATGGATAATTGACTTGCCACCATTGCCTCCAGCAAGGTATTTGTACCTCTTTTAACTGGTTCGTTCCTGCAACGTAAGAATTAGATGTGACTAGAGTGGTCTTGAAAGATTCAGCAGATGTTGATTACAGCCTCTGATTTATCTAAATATTACAGTCACATTTACAATTATTCCAGTCAGCTATTCAGTTACAAAGTGTGGCACACTTCCAGCAGCATGTCATGCTTCAAGTGGCCCCAGTTAAGATGGAGTGCGAAACTCTTACACTCTCCAGTCACATACAGTGATGATATCACAACCATGTCTCTGAAACATTGCGTGCATACTAACTGTGAGACCTAGCACAACAATGAGCATTGCTGTTGTGGGATCTGCCTGTGAAGAAATTGGTCACTGTAAGGTTACAACAGCGACAGAACTCCATTGGCTACAATGTGCAAATAGCAAACCTGACCTGAAAGCTATTCCCAATTTTATTCTTCCGTTCAAACATACAGGATAGCACCCACAACTGTTCTGTTTCTCCAGTGTAGGAATGTGGTGGATTTATGCAATTAAAGGAGTTAACACTTTGTGTCTCTTTCTCTCTGCTTTGCAACGCACAAGCAGTAAACATTATTCAAGCCAGACAAAAAAAGACATTCGGAAATAATCCTCAAACATAGACGAGCAAAAGAAGAAACTTCACTCAGAAATGATGCAAGAATCTAATGTTCTTGGCACTGAATGTTTGTTCCTGATGTTACAATCCTCTGTAGGGCTATGCTTCACTTCCATGAGCTATCCCCTCAAGCAGTTTGGCCGATAACTGACAAAACACATCACACAGCTCTGAGGTTGAGCGGACCAGCAAGGATTTAGATGCATGGCTTATCCCAATCTAAAACATTGCAAATGCATTGAACCCTAAGCCAGAATTGGATGTGAGAATGCTAAGTCTCGCCCACCCGATATCCCTGCAGCTAATGTGCTCTTCTTATCACTGATCCTGTATTTCGTCAGTATTTAAGCCACCACAGTTGCAGGGTATGGTTCAAGCAGGAATACTTTCAGGACTCGGCTGCATCTGCTACACACTAGTGCACAGGTGCACACAGGCTTCTCCTTGTGATCTTAGGTTCATTTCCTAAAGTCATAGGATTGAGTTGACTGCAGTTTTGATTAGCTGCACATTTGAATGCATTCGGAAAACTTATATCAGCTGCAATACGCCCTCACATTTCGACTCCATCCTTGAGACCATGTCACATTGACTGGAGAGGATGCAGTAGAGATGAGTGAGAATGGTCACAGAATTATGACAGTGCAGAAGGAGGCCATTTGGCCCATTGTGTTTGTACTGGCTCTCCAAAATGAACAATTTATTTATTACTCTTGCCAGCAGTTTTTATTTTCAATTGATGTTGTCATAGAATATAAAACTAGGTTTGATATCTAAGTCCTGGGACTTAATGGGCAAATATATGGTGTAGCAGAGTGCCACACACATGTCATGTATTACTGACTAGAAGATCGCAAGTGATACAACACAGAAACAGACCCTTGGGTCCAACCAGTTCATGCCAAACAGAATCCGAAACTAAACTGGTTCCACTTGCCTGCTCCTGGCTCATATCCCTCTAAACCTTTCCTATTCATATACTTATTCAAGCGTCTTTTAAACATTGTAACTGTGCCCGCATCCACCACTTCCCCGGTAATTTCATTCCATTGTGAAACATCTTCTGTCAACAAAAAAGCTGTTTATGTATTTTTTAAGTCTCTTTCCTTTCACCTTAAAAATATAACCCCCAATCTTGAAATTCTCCATCTGAGGGAAAAGACACCTACCGTTAATTCTATCTATACCCCTCATGATTTTATAGACCGCTATAAAGTTATCTGTCAATGTCCTATACTCCAGTGAAAAAAAGTTGCAGCCTATCCAGCCTTTCTTTATAGCTCAAACCTTCCATACCCAGCTACATCCTGGTAAATCTCTTCTGAACCCTCTCCAGGTTAATAATATCCTTCCTATAACATGGCAACCAGAGCTGGACACTGTACTCCAGAAGAGGTCTCACCAACTAATATCAGCCTGAGACTCATTTAAAACATTACATTTTGAATGAAGGAGAGGAACAATCAGGATTCCAGTTATTGATTTTTTAAAAAAATTATTCACTGGATATCAGTATTGTTGGCTAGGCCATGATTTATTACCCATCCCATATTGCTCAGAGGACAGTTCAGAGTTAACTACTTTGCTATGGGTTTATGAGTCACATATAAGACCTTGTATGGGTGGCTGATTTCCTCCCCTAAAGGACATTAGTGAACCAGACGGGTTTTTATAATGAAGGACATGGTCATCATTATTCCAGTAGAATGAGGGAGGATCTTATTGAAACATATAAAATCCTGATGGGACTGGACAGGCTAGATGTGGTGAGAATGTTCCCAATGCTGGGGAAGTCCAGAACTAGGGGTCACAGTCTAAGAATAACGGGTAAGCCATTCAGGACTGAGATGAGGAAGAATTTCTTCACTCAGAGAGCTGTGAACCAGTGGAATTGTCTCCCACAGGAAGCTGTTGGGGCCAGTTCATTGGATATATTCAAGAGGGAGCTGGATGTGGCCTTTGTGGCTAAAGGGATCAAGGGGTATGGAGAGGAAGTGGGAATGGGATACTGAGATTGCATGATCAGCCATGATCATATTGAATGGTGGTGCAGGCTTGAAGGGCTGAATGGCCTACTCCTGCTCCTATTTTCTATGTTTCTACATTCCAGGTTTTATTGAAATCAAATTTCACTATATGCTATGGTTGGATTTGAACTTTTGTCCTGAAAACATTACACTGGGTTGTGAGTCCAGTGATATTAGCACTACATCAGTGCCCCCGACATTGGCATCAAATCCTATGGTTTCTGCCAGGAAAAAGAGATATGAACATTAGCCAAGTATAGTCGGCTTTAATCTTCCAGCATTTGAGTTACAAAGCGACACTTACTGTCGAAAAGCCTGCCACATGAAGATTGACAACATGGGTAAGTGCTGTTACCGAAGAGGCAGAATCTCAGAATGAGTGGAATGAGTAGGTGAGGGCAAAATGCTGCAAAAAATATTTTAGACAAACGCTCGCCACTTCGAAAAGAAGTAAAACTCTCATGATAGAATGTGCTGCATTGATATTGGAAGTCAATAGGCTAGTGTCAGCAAGGGCTTTAATCAGTTTCTCAGCAAATGAGGGCAGCAAGAAATTTATTTCTCCTTGCAGGATACTATGAAGTCTCTGATCTACAATACAGTCCGTTACTAAACTCTGCCTTTCCAATTAACACTGGACAAATTAAGTGGATTTCTAAACTTTTGCATAACTTCCCAAATAACGTGTTCATCCTTTCTAAGGCCACACGCTTCCCTGCACTCCTACCAACCCAAGGCTGGTATTAATATTTGCAAATCTTCAGAGATGAGGGATGGCACACGAAGAATAGCAGGATGATTGCTTCAAGCTTGACTCCTGGCCAATGCTTCAGGCTTCTTGGGCAGATGTTGGACTCTCGAAGCTTGACCCCCAGCCAAATAGAATGGCAACACCAGGGACCAAGCTCAGGCACAGTAAGTTTCACTGGCAGCTGTTGGTTCAGCCTTGAAAAATGAATTGCAAATGCAGACCACAGGGCCAAGGGATAGATGCCTGGAGGCTGCTGCAAATGCAACAGATGTTTTGACCGCCTCAGACAAACAACGCTACTGAGCTACAACCTGAGATAGATAACTTTTCGATCTGCATTCTTTTGCTGTCAATTGTTTCCATCGAGGTATGAAGACAACACGTTGCTGCCAATATCATATTCACCAAAGCGACATTCCTAGATTGATGTGGTGCTCTACAATATGAGATGTTTTGATAGAATGGATAGGGAGAAACTGTTTCCGTAGGCAGACCAGTCGGTAACCAGACAGTGCAGATTAAAAGCAACCACAAAGGCAGGAGGGAAGGTGAGCGGAATATCTTCTTTTAAACACAGCACTTTGTTACAGTCAGGAATGTAATGCCTTTAAACAGATTCAATCAGAATTTTCAAGTTCGTAAATGAGAAAAATAAAACAATGCAGGACTTGGAAACGAGCAGGGAGTGTGATTAACAGTCAAGACAGATTAGTCCCTTTCTTCACAATGTGATTCTCTGTGAACACCAGCTTTGCACAAATAAGGTTAGCGCTAACCATGTAAAGAAAATACTTTCTTTCCTCGCTTGAACTGGGTTGTGTACAAGTTTTCTGAATTCTTTTGCCAAGATCTAGGATTATTTCTGGCCAAAGCCACATATTTATGACTCAGATGCTAGAAGCAAGGGACTTGGCTGCAGTATGGGAAGTGGCATTAACAGCATTAATGATTGTTAACAATGCAATGAAACATTGCAAACTTGATGTGATTGCAAACTCACTGTATCTTTACAGATGCCATGAAAAGCTATGCACTCATTCACAGCACAAAACCAGGGAAGATCTATGCATTGGAACTGGCCCATTAGAAATATATTCTCAGCACAGCATAGGGGATTAGCCGATCAGATACAAAGCGCAGTAATTCTAATGAGATACTCCCCCTCATTAAAAAATGTTTTTGAACAAATACTTTATGTTGATTGAATATTTGGTGCCATGCTGTTAATCTAATTTAGTTTGTTGAGATCAATATTAACCAGGTTGTTGGGATTTCTGGCGAGTAAAATCTAGTTAAAGGATGAATTGGAGGAGTTCAGAACAGCCAAGATTATTGACTACAGAACTGTGGCCATGAGCACACCATTTACAAGGCTAATGGGACAGTGGGTTTGTAGAACAGACAATACAATCAATTAAGGGTCGGGGGTGACTTTTGAAGGTATTGGAAGTGCATATAGAAAAGGAAAATTGTTTAAAACTCTGAGTGCTACTCTCCATGGAAATCTTTAGGAAAAGGTGAAAGATTTATATGATCTGAAGAGAAGCCAAAGCACACTGCTGATTACTTTCAGCAGAGATAGGGGACCTATTCCTAATGTGGGATCAATAGGTAGTTCGGAAGGAGGTAAGACAGAAAACATTGGAAGCACTGGGCAAATCAAGCAGCCTTTACAGAGTTAATGTTTTGGGTTGATGACTGTCACAATCATATTAGCCCTGTCAGCAATCTGATGCATGGACTGCAAATTCGTTCAGCTCATTGAGACTAAAAAGCATTGGTTTTAAAACATATCAAAGGTTAGCTTATCACATAATTATTGCAAATAGTTATTAAGTTAAGAAAGAAATACATTAATTATATAACAGACAGATACATAGATTTAAAAGTAGATATGGATGAAAGATACTTATAAAGATGCATAGATGATCAGTCTGTTATTGTTATAGGCCTGTTACTTGCTTTGAATGTTTCTCTTTCTGAAGTGAAGGTATTGAAAACCTGAGGGTCAGAATTCATCAATGGCAATGATTTCTATAGTTGAATAATTGGAAGTTGTCTGTATGGATGGACTCAGTGGTACAGCAGACTTTGGCAGAGTAAAAGGGAAAAAAAAAATCTTCCTCAGAGATAATAAGAACTGCAGATGCTGGAGTCAGAGATAACACAGTGTGGAGCTGGAGGAACACAGCAGGCCAGGCAGCATCAGAGGAACAGGAAAGCTGATGTTTCAGGTCGGGCCTTTCTTCAGAAATTTCCTCACTAGTTCTGTGGTTACAGCACTTGCAGATTACCTCAACTCTTTGAACAGAACTGTTGTTCATTTCTGAAAGCCTTTTACCTTGTGCTCTCTTTGGCTAATAACTCTTTCCCCGGTGTTGTCTCAGAGTCTTGAAATGGCATCTCGAAAAGTCTTAAACAGTTCAACAATTGCTGACTTGTCACTTGAGATGGACAGACTGGGTTTAGTTTAAAGCCCATCTGAAAGATAGTGCTTCTGTCGGTACAGCATTCCCCATTCTCCAATACCTTTATAACTTACCATAGCTCCTCTGTTGATGGCATTGGTTGGCAGTCTGTTCTTCACATCCACCATCCCACTAGCCTTGTAAATGGTATGCTCACGGTGGTGTGCACTGACTTCCTCCAATTCATCCTTTAATTAGATTTTGCTCACCAGAAATCAAGCAACCTGATTACTATTGATCAGAACAATACTGCACTGGAGTGTCAGCCTGGATTTTGTGTTTAGGTTTTTGACTGGGACTTGAACTCATGACCTTCTCTTCTGTGTAAGTGAAGCCTCTGCCCCAGGGCCTTGATTCCAAAGAAAGACCAGGCAGTAGCCTTGTCAGTGCCTGACTGGCTTGTGGTATGGTGGCAATTATTGAAAAGTGGCAGCGTAAGTGTCTTGCTAGATCTCCAAATCATAGGTGAGGCCCTAGCCAGTTCAGAAGATTCCGCTCCAGATATTTTTTATTTATAACAATTTATTTTTAATTCTCTGAATTGAATTGAATTTATATTTTGCAACTGCCATAGTGGCTTTTGAACACATGTTTCTGGATCGTTAGTCCAGTTCACTAGACTATTAATCCATCAACACTGACTCTACTATCATACCTTTTCATTCCTTTCTCCCACATGTGTTTATCTAGCTTCCTCTTAGCTACATCCAAGTTACTTGCCTCAACTTCTCTAGGTGGTAGCAGCTACTGGAACATCAATCAATAGGGAGGAAGAGGAGAGAGGAATTAAGGCCTGGAGATAGAATTGTACAGAATCTTGTGCGTTAATTTATACTGTTCATGTCATTACATCTACTGAAATTCCTGCTGTAAAGGATGATCACTAATTGCCTTGGGGGGATTGCTGACAAGCTCCTACCAACACAGTTCTTTGAGAAGGAAAAAATAATAGACATTTTATTTGAAAATCTTCCTCAGAGTACACCTACTGCTCTTGATTACATTAATGCATGGCATAAACATCATCACTATCCTTCAATTTGAAGGACAGCTCCATCAAAATAATTATTCGCCGATTTTCTTGTGTGCACTAGTGTTGTGAACGTTGGTAATTTTCACACAGAGAGCTGAAGCATTTGCTCCCCCTGCTCTTTTGTGGCCTGGCCTAGAGTGTTGTTTCGGAATTTGGTTCTGGAACTTCCTTTGGAGCATTTGAAGTATTGTCAATGCTTGTGAAGCCAATTTTCAGCTTTCCTTTTGGCTCTACTTCATCAGTTCCAAAGCACTGTGGGACATCCTAAACTGGCAAAAGGTACTACATAAATGCAAGACTTTAATTTTTTTTTCTCAAGTTGTAATATGTCTCTCAGCTACAATATGATGTTCCAGGCTAACTGTTTCTAACATTTCCTCCTTTCATAGGATCATTAAAAATCAAAGTAAGAGAATGCCATGAGTTATTTGAAACTCACAGTGGCTACATACCATAGCTGGGACCTATCTAGTTGAGGGTTCCTCTCAAAGCATTTCATCTCCTAAGGGAAAGTTCCGAATACACTGATGGCCTTAAAAGGAATAAAGTACAATCCAGGATATTCTTCACTCCCACATCTTGAGAGACCAAACCTGCTCTTTTGAATTCTGTGGCAATATCCAACTCAATTCCTTACAACCCAGGAGTAAGTGGAAGGAGATTTTATCTTTCCTTAATATACCATGTGCACCTAAGTTCAGAGGGAAGGATGGAAAGGAAGAACAGCCTGAACCTTCAAAGCCACAGCTTGCTTTCTACTTTCTAGAATCTTGTGGTGCAGTGGTAGTGTCCCTGCCTCTGAGCCAGGAGACCCAGGCTGAAGTGCCACCTGATCCAGAGGTGTGTCATAACATCTCTGAACAGGTTGGTCAAAAATATAAAAGCAAAATACTGTGATGCTGGAAAACTAAAACATGCACAGAGAGTGCCAGAGAAACTCAACAGGCAGAGTTAACAGGGCAGGGGGTACCATTGTCAAATGCCTCTGATCTCTGTGTGAAAATTACCAATGTTCACAATATTGCTACACAAAGAGAAGCAGGCCAATAGTTATTTTGATGGAGCTGTCCTTCAACTTGAAGAGTCTTGTAAGACTTCTTCAGAACGGGGTGGCACAGTGGCACAGTGGTTAGCACTGTTTCTAAGGCAGAGGTAGAAAGATTCTTCATTACCAGGGGATGAAAGATTATCAGGGAGGAATGTAGAGTTGAATTTAAAATCAGATTAGCCATATCTGGCGGCACAGTTGCTCAGTGGTTAGCACTGCCTCACAGCGCCAGGGACCTCGGTTCGATCCCACCCTCGGGCAACTGTCTGTGTGGAGTTTGCACATTCTCCCCGTGTCTGCGTGGATTTCCACCAGGTGCTCCGGTTTCCTCCCACAGTCTAAAGATGTGCAGGCTAGGTGGATTGGCAATGCTATATTGCCTGTAGTGTTCAGGGATGTGTAGATTAGATGGGTTATAAAGGGAGGGGTCTGGGTGGGTGCTCTGAGGGTCAATGTGGACTCGTTAGGTCGAAGGGCCTGTTTCCACACTGGAGGGATTCTTTGATCTAGAACAAATTTTTCAAACAAATGTGAAAGTATTAGATGGGGTATCATTCTAACAGAATGTTTTCCCCTGGATGGTCTCAAGCTTCTAAGGGAGTTGTTGGAGCTGCACTCATCTGGGCAAGCAGGGAATATTCCATCACACTCCTGACTTGTGCCTTGTAGATAGTGGACAGGCTTTGAGGAGCAAAGAGATGAGATACTCACTGCTGAATTCCAAGTCCTTGACCCTCTCCATGTAGCCACTGTATTTATATTACTAATCCAGTTCAGTTTGTAGTCAATGGTAGCCCTCTGCAGGGTGTAGGTGGTGGGAGATATAGCAATGGTAATGCCATTGAATATAAAGGGTCGATGGTTGGATTCTCCCTTATCTGAGATGGTCATTGCCTGGAACTTGTGTGGCATGAATGGTGCCTGGACAAGGGTAAACAAAGTGCATTGGAAGCAGGCAAAAAAATGTGTCGGTAGGACACAAGAATTGGCAATAGGATTTGTTGCTAAACTCACAAATGCATTCTTTGTTGTTGGGACTGAGATTGTGAAATCATCCAATTCAGGATCATAGAAACAGAGAGGAAGAAAGCAAGGAGAACAAAAAATACAAAGAACTTACCCAGATAACCTTTTCTGCATCCTCAGAATATACTGAAATTGCTTTATAGACAACAAGTAATCACTGTTATATAAGAAAACGTAGCCGGCTTTCAGAATGTGACAAGTTTGCACAAAGCGACATTGAGATAATGAACAGTTATCTGTGTCTTCCTGACAGTTGAAGAGTAAGTCATTCTATTTTTTCTGAAGAAATAGTCTTGTGTGATTTTAGATATGCACAGATTCAAGAAAGATAGGACCATTCTCCCTGAAGCAAAGAGGGTTGAAGAAAGATTTAATAATTTTTTTGCCTAAAATGATGAGGGGTTTTCACAGAATAAAGAGAAGCTAGTAGCTTTGTTAACCAATGCACACAGACTTTGGATCATTGATGAAGGATCCTGAAGGAAGATAAGGAGATCAGTTTTATGTGGGGAGCTGTGATCTGGAATGTGCTTCCTGATGGGTCAGTGGATCCAGATTCAATAGAAACTTTCAAAGGGAACTGGATAAGTACATGAGGAGAAAGAAGTTGAAGTACTGTCGGGAAAGAGTAGAACAGAAGGATTAACTGGAGAGAACTTTCAAAGGGATACAGAGGTTTAGATGGGCTGAATAATCTCTTCTGTGTTGTGTGATTGTATGATTCCTTGAATGAGATCTATTACAGTCACTTAGAGTCACACAGCATGGAAACATATTCTTCAGTCCAACTAATCCACACTGACCATGTTCCCAAACAAAACTGGTCCTACTGGCCTGTGTTTGGCCCGTATCCCTCCAAACCTTTCCTATTCATGTACTCACCCAAATGTCGTTTAAACCTCGTAACTGTACCTAAATCCACGTCCTCTCGCAGTTCATTCCACACATGGACCACTCCCTGTGTAAAAAAGTTGACCCTGACTTAAATAGACAGGTAGGATCTTGTTTTAACATCTCATCTGAAAGTTGTCACGATGGGTGAAAACTCACATTAAAATAATTTTGTTCAGGGCAAGTTATGTTGAGCATTTGAATTGACAATGCATGTAGATTTTTAATCCAAGAGATGCTGCTAGGATTAGATCATGTGTGTATTTTTTTTACATCACAGTGGCCCTATTATACCATTCAGTTACTGAAAGCTGATGTATTACTGCAACCCTTCTATTGGGAATAACCAATTCAAAATATGTTCACACATTCTATAGCAGTAATAAGTCAAAACTAGGTACAACTCAAAATCCAAACTGAGGTGTCAGCAGCTTTTCAAATATAAGGAACGGAAAAGGAAAAAATGAGAAGAAACTTGAAATTATAGAATGAGTTTCACAACCTCAGGATATCCCAAATCATTTTAGGGTGAGCAAGGTACTTGTGAAGGGAGGTCACTGTTGCAAAGGGGAAAATGTGGCAGTCAATTCATGTTCTGCAAGCTCCCACAAAAAACAATGTGATCATGACCAGATCATCAGTTTTAAGTAACATCAAAGTACTGCTGATGCTGGAATTCTGAAACAAACATAGAGAATGCTGGAGAAACTCATCAGGTCTGGCAACATCTGCGGAGACAGAAACAGAGTTAACATTTTGAGTGTGGTATGATTATTCTTGAAAGAGAAACAGAGTTAATATTTTGAATCAAACATGAACACTTCTCCATTCAAACATTAACACTGTTTTTCTGTCATTAGATGCTGTCGGACCTAATGAGTTTCTCCAGCAATTCCTGTGTTTGGCCATCTGTATTAAGTGCTCATTGCCAAACAAACATTGATCAGGACGCCACGAAAGCTCCACCATTATTGTTCAAATTGTGCCTTTGGGATGTTTTATGCCAGAGAGAGTAGATGGGACTTTGTTTGAACATTTCATCTGAGGAAGGGTATCTCTGACAGTGTAGCTGTCCCTCAGAACTGCAATGGAATGTAAGCCTAGATTATGTAAGTCACTGAAGCAGCATTTTGTAACCACTGCTGTGTGTTTTACATCTCAGATCTATGCCGAGATGACACTTATTTTTATCTGTTGCATTTACAATGCTTTAAACATCTACTCTATTCTTCACTCTAGCTTCCAAACTCATCTCCAAACTCTGAGACCTAGGACCCTGCTCCCCACTCTGCAACTGGATACTTGGCTTCCTGACCCACAATCAGCAAGGATAGGTAACAACACCTCCTCCACAACAATTCTCAACAGCGGTGCCCCGCAAGGCTGTGTACTCAGCCCCTTACTATACTCCTTATACACTCACAACTGTGTGGCCAAATTCAGCTCTACCTCCATTCACAGATTTGCTGATGACACCACCATAGTGGGTTGGATCTCAAACAGCAACAGAGTAGAAAAAAAAGATAAAGAACTTAGTGGTATGGTGCAAAGACACCAATCTCTCCCTCAATGAAATAGAGGAGCTGGTCATTGACTTCAGGAAGCAGAGAGGAGGACACGCCCCTGTCTGTATCTAGACAGCTCAACCAGGGATAATATCAGTATGCTCACAGCCTCCCCTGTCTGAACACTGAATTCTGTTGGCAAAACATTTGGTTTATTTTGATCTCAGGACTCACTACAGGCAAGGCTCCACCAAAAGATAGTTTTCCAAGGTTTTCCCTTTCACAGCTCCGTTCCTGGTGGAGAAATCCCATGAGCTTTAACAGATAACAGAAATTTCCTGGTATCACAATTATTTTGTCACACTTTGCCTTTCCTCGGACTCATTACCAGCATCACCAGTGAAGATTTGATAATATCTCACGTACAAATTTATCCTCTGGTGAGTACACGCTATGAGGTAACCTTAACACTTATGCAATGCACTGATGCATTTTGAAAAGAAATACCTTCTCTTAACAATCATTTGAGCAAATGTCGATTCTAATTTTCTTGTAATATTTATTTTTTTCATGGGCTGTGCTCGTCATGCTAGATTGCTGCCCATCCCTAATTGCCCTTGAACTAACTTGTTGGGCCATTTCAGGGGCAGTTGAGAGTCAACCACATTGCGTTGGGCCTGGAGTCACACATAGACCAGACCTGGTGAGGATGGCAGTTTCCTTCCCTAAAGGATATGAATGAAGCAGATGGGTTTCTAATGACACAAAACAGAAATTACTGGAGAACATCAGCAGATCTAGCAACATCTAT
The DNA here is from genome assembly GCF_021869965.1 of Rhincodon typus. Lineage (NCBI taxonomy): Eukaryota > Metazoa > Chordata > Chondrichthyes > Orectolobiformes > Rhincodontidae > Rhincodon > Rhincodon typus. The sequence continues at coordinate 14,448,965 of NC_063367.1, read as the reverse complement.
GGAGAGAAAGCAGAGTTAAAGTTTTGACTTCAGTTATTCTGAAGTGGGGTCATACAGTCATACAGCAAGGAAACAGACCCTTCGGTCCAACCAGTCCATGCTGGCCATGATCCCAAATTAAGCTAGTCACACCTGTTTGAACTTTGGCCCCTATCCCTCCAAATAGTTCTCACTGTAGAGAATGCAGAGAAATAAACTTTGATGTTTTAAAAACAGTTCACATTACAGAAGAGAAAGTTTAGGAGTCTTAGACAATATAAAGGCGGATAAAACTCTGGGACCTGATCTAATTTATTGCAGAATGTTGTGGGAAGTAAGGGAGGAAATTATGAGACCCCTTGCAGAAATATTTGCATCATCTATAATTATGGGTGAGGTGCGTGATGAATGGAGGATGGCTAATGTTGTACCTTTGTTTAAGAAAGGTTGTAAGGAGAAACTGGAGAACTATAAAATTTTTGAGTCTGACTTTGGTTATGGGTAAATTGTTAGAGGTGTTTATAAATGATAGGATTTGTGGACATTTAGAGAGGCAAAAATTGATTAAGGATAGTCAGCGTAGTTTTGTGTGAGGAAAATCATGTCTCACAAACTTGATTGCACTTTTTGAGGAAGTTACCAAAAAGGTTGATGCTGGCAGAGCAGAAGATGTTAATTATGGACTGAGGCCGGTGACCAGTTTTCCACAGGGATTGGTTCTCGGACCTCTTCTGTTTGTCATTTGTATTAATGATTTGGATGAGAATATAGAAGGCATGGTTAGTAAGTTTGTGGATGACACCAAAATTGGTGGCATAGTAGACAGTGACGAAGGCTTTCTAAGATTATAAAGGGATCTTGATCAAATGGATCAATGGGCTGAAAAATTGCAGATGAAGTTCAAACTGGATAAATGTCAGGTATTATATTTTGGTACAACAAACATGAGTAAGTCTTACAAAATTAACAGTAGGGCCTTGGGCAGTGTTATAGAACAGAGTAACTAGGGGTGCAGGTACATAATTCTTTAAAGTTTGTGTCACATATAGACAGGATGGTTAAAAAGGCATCTGGCATGCTTGCCTTCATTGCTCAGACCTTTGAATATAGGAGTTGGGACATTATATTGAGGTTGTACAGGACATTGGTGATGTCTCTTCTAGAATACTGTGCCCAGTTCTGGTTGGCCAGTTATGGGAAGGATATTATCAACCTGGAGAGAGTTTAGAAGCGATTTACCAGGATGTTGCTGGTAATGGAACGTTTGTGTTATAAGGAAAGCCTGGATAGGCTGGGGCTTTTTTCACTGGAGTGTAGGAAGTTGAGAGGTGACCTGATAGAAGTTTATACAATAATGAGAGATATAGAAAGAGTTGATGGTAGTTGTTTTTTCCCTAAGATGGAGAATTTCAAGACTAGGGGGAACATTTTTAAGGTGAGAGGAGAGAGATTTAAAAAATAAATGAGGCAATTTTTTTACACAGAGGGTGGTTCACGTGTGGAATGAGCTTCCTGATGATGTGGTGGATGCGGGTACACTTACAACATTTAAAAGACATTTGGATGGATGTATGAATAGGAAAGATTTGGAGGGATATGGGCCAGGAGCAGGCAGGGGGGACTAGTTTAGTTTGGGATTATGTTCGGCATACACTGGTTGGATTGAAGGGTCTGTTTCTGTGCTATATGACTCTATAACTCTATGTACTTAACCAAATGTCTTTTAAATGCTGTAACTGCACCCACAACCACTACTTCCTCTGGAAGTTCATTCCACAAACAAACCACTCTCTGTGTAAAAATTTTGCACCTCATGTCTTTTTTAAATCTCTCTCTCTCACCTTAAAAATATGACCCTTAGCCTTAAAGTCTCCCACCCTAGGGAAAAAGACACTTTCAATTCACCTTATCTGTGCCACTCATGATTTTATAAATTTCAATAAGGTCACCTCTCAACCTCCTATGCTCCAGTGAAAAATGTCCTATCCTATCCAACCTCTCCTTAGAATTCAAACCCTCCATTCCCAGCAACATTCTGGTAAATCTCTTTTGAACGCTTTCTCGTTTAATAATATCCTTCCAGAAGAGCCCTCATTCACATTCTGCACAACCTCAACATAACTCCTACAGTCAATGATCTGAGCATTGAAAGCAAGCATGCTAAATACCTTAACCACCCTGTCTATATGCAATGTAAATTTCAAAGAATTATGTACCTGAACCCTAGGTCTCTCTGTTCTACAACACTACCCAAGGCCCTACTTTTAATTGTATAACTCCTGCCCCTATCCAAATTAAATTCTACTGGATGACCAGACTCCAAATCATCAATTCTGTTTCTGTCTCCTCAGATGCTGCCAGACCTGCTGAGTTTCTCCAGCAATGACTGTTTTTGTTTCAGATTTCCAGCATCCGCAGTTTTTTGTTTCGGGTTAGGGTTTTTAATGACAATGGTTTCATGGTTACCTACCCTAAGATGAGATTTTAATTCTAGAATTTATTCATTGAATCTGAATTTCTCTTGCCGCTGTTGGTGGGACTTCAGCTTTATTCTAGTTTCAGCCTTTAGTTTGCTTGCCCAGTGATGCTAAACCACGATGGCACTCTCCCTATATTTACTTGCCTTATAAATAAGCGTTCAATCAGAAATCACATCAGCCTGTGTGGTCGCTGCTTTGGAAATATCCCTGGTTTCATTTTGAAGCATATTTTATGGGATCTTATTAAATATAAAAAAAATTCTAGCACTTTCTTTATTGCTGAATTACAAGGTGAAAACAATTAATCAGCTCATTCAAGATAATTATGTTCCTTTAAGGTGATTGAATTGATTTGCAATTTGATACAGCTTCTGTCATACATTTTTTTTGTTTTTTTTTGTCAATTTCAGTGCATCCAGTTTTTTTCCTCAGGTTGTGGCAAGGTGTCAGCTAAAAGCATCCCCTGGGCCTGCGATGTTAGTTTCCTCTCAGTTGTTAGTGGTGCTCTCAGAGTGTCAGGGCATTGCACAGTTTGATGCTGAGAGCTTGGACATTTCATTGATCGCTGCGCTGTCTGTGAGGCTGTTTCAGTGCCGCATTAAATGCAGCATGGACTTTCAGCTGCCACAAATCCTCTTGTAATCAGGCCCTCCCTTGGCTACAGTCTTCAGGTAGGGGAGCAGTGAATCAGAACAAAGTCTGTGTCCAGCATAGGCCAATCCCAAATTTTTTTAAAAATTCATCACTGGCAAGGCCAAAGACCTAGGTAATGTTCTGGGGACCCAGGTTCAAATCCCACCGTGGCAGATAGTGGAATTTGAATTCAATAAAAAAAATCTGGCATTGAGAGACTAATTATGACTATGAATCGATTGTCAGGAAAGACCCATCTGGTTCACTAATGTCCTTTAGGGAAGGAAACTGCCATCCTTACCTAGTCTGGCCCATGTGTGATTAAGGACGCACAGCAACGTGGTTAACTCTTAACCACCCTCTGAGTAATTAGGGATGGACAATAAAAATAAAATGAGGTGAGTTTCAGAGAAAAGTGTGTGAAAATTCAATAAGACTCGCAGTGAGAAACTATCCATTAAACTCTCAAAAATGCTACTTATCCACTTTAAAGGTAAAATCCAACTCTGTCATTCTAAAGTAATGGTTCAGTTAAGATGGTATTGTCACAAACAGAGGATGAGATGACATTTTAACATGAACATTAACAGATTCTGAAGGATACTTCAGCCGGAACTCATCCACTCTGCTTGTTTCTTTTCCTTTTTCTTGTTTTTTTATCTTTTGTGTTTCTTTTCTCTTCTTTCTTCTCGGACAAGATGAACACCCAGCCTCAGCGCGCTATTGAAATCCCAGCCTCAGTATGGACCCAACGAGGTATCCTCTTGTCCAGGCGTGGTGGTCCCAGTGGGAATCTGACGAGACAGTCTCTCGGCCTGGTGCTTTGGTCTTTCAGCCCAGCATGGAATTCCAGCCTCAAGGTGCTTCCAGAGCAGTCCCCCGGTCAAGGTGAAGCCTGGCGTAGTCTGGAGTCAAGGCCTGGTGCAGACTGGAGCCTGGGTTCAAGCATGGACTCTGTCGTTCTGAACTTTTTAATGTCTCTATTTTATCAGTTTATTCCACAATCTGTAATGCCGGAATTTTTATTTCTTTTATTTTTCTAATTTTTTTTCTCCTTAAGAACTTGTACTGAAGAATCTGTACCTAGGTACCTTGCACCTAAGATGGTGTTGTAAATGGAAACTTGTAAACTTTTTGAGTACATGTGACAATAAAGCTAATTCAATTCAATTCATTTAATTCAAAGTGCTGAAGTCTTAATCACTGCAATAATACGTGTATTCCAATGTTACAGAGAGCTACATTGAATATACAGCGCAGGAACAAGATGGATGTCCAAACTAGACCCAACTGGAGTTTATACTTCATACGTTTCTTCCAAACTACTGAACCAATCAGAATGGACCTCTACTTTTTCCTGCCTCATGTGGTTATCTAGTTTCCTCAATATTGAAACTATGTAATTGCCTCAATATCTTTGTACATTCATCACTTCTGCTCTTCACCTGCAGTCTGGCTAAAGAGTTCTCTCCTCAATGAGCATCTACATTACATGTCAAAAACAACTGCAAACTCTTATCAACTGGGAAGCCACTGACAGAACGATTTGTGGCTGGTCTGGAAGGTCTTCCAATGCAATCAGCGAGTACAAGGGGCCCTGGATAAAAAAAACTATAGGCTTGGTTAGAAATGGTTGTATCCCCAGCACACTACTGAGTGCATAGGTAAAGTTATCATAATCCTACCAGACTTTTGGCCTATTTTCTCATTAGAGAGAGACAGCTGGTGCTGGGGCTAACCTGAGTGTCACCACACCTCAGGTGAGGGGAAAGGTTGAGAAGGAAGATCCTTCATGATAACCTGAGCCAGCGTGGGAATTGAACCCATGCTGTTGGTGTCACTCTACACCACAAACAGGCCATCTAGCTAACCAACCCCCTGTCACATATACAACTGAGGCAGAGCTTGGCAGAATGTATCCTTTCCAGCAAACCCTACGTCCGATTTTCACTCTGCTGTCGCTAAAGTGGGATTTGTACCCAGGACTTCCAGACTCAGAGACGAAAAAACTATTGACTGAGTGTATGGCCAGACTGCAGGCAACCTGTCTAATGTAACAACAGCCGATTTATTTATTTATTTATTTATTTATTGTCACGTGTATTTTGTTACAAAACACAGTGAAGAGTGTTGCAAAGGATTGCCACTTTTCAGCACTATCTTAAAATACAAAAAAATAAACTGAAACATAGAATATTAAGGCAGAAAAATAAAGAAATAAGGGTCAACTTTGCAGTCCTTCTTGTTAAGTGTTCATCCATGGCCCTAGAGCAGAATCCTGTCAGCGCACCACCGGACCGAGAATCGCCAATCTCCGGCGCCTCTCGCTTCCACCAACACAACCGTCACCATTAACCTTGTCAATGCAGCCAGGTCTCATACTGCACCCAAACTTGTAGTCGAGGTGTATGATGTGGGGCATGCAGGAAAATTGAGTTGAGACTACAGTTGGATCAGCTGCAATCTGGAGGGCCAGACTCAATGGACAGAGTGGCCTGCTCCTGCTCCTACTTCTTCTGTCCTTTCATGTTTGTCATTGGCTGTGAACTGCTCTTGCAAGGTTGTGAAAGGTGCCACATTAATGAAGTCCTCTTTTTATCAACCCTATGATAAACGTTGTCATGTTAACAGCATCATATAAGTGCAAGGATTTAGTCGTAAAGTGATACAAGGGTTGGGGGAGGGGGAGTAATTTTGCAATGCAATAAAAAAGATTGTTTTCCACACAGACATGCTCTGGTTATTTCTAACTTTGAGGAATCTCGGTACAACATCGAGGCCCATGGAGCAGGATGGTATCTGCTTCCGAAAGCGTGCACCAAAAAGATGTAATAAATCATAGGTTGGTGATTGGATGACACTGAACTTTACTGTGAAGACCCTAAGAAGAAATGTGATGGATTAGGAGGCATTGTGGTGATTTTCTTTTTATATATATATATTTCAAAGGAACCAGGATGCTGGATGGAAGAACATGAGAAATGGTTCACTAGAATTCTCAAGGGGAATGCTAGTGGAGAATCCAGAGCAAGCTGGTCATAGTGGAATCAGCAAAACAGGAAAATTGATACGATAATAAACAATATTAACTAGAGACCATTACCAAAGGATGAGCTTTGATGGAGTAGATAAGGAGGGATGGTAAACCAGAGGACATAGTTTTGTGATCATTGTCAAAAGAGCCAGAGGAATAAAAACCGAAAGAACTGCTGATGTTGGAAATCAGAAACAAAACACACAAACAGAAACTGCTGGAAAAGCTCAGCAGGTCTGGCAGCATGTGTGGAGAGAGATCAGAGTTAACATTTCAGGTCAAGTAACCCTTCCTTACTACTGAAGGTAGCAGTGAATATGTCGGTTTATATGCAGAAGATAGAGTGGGGGGAGGGGGTAAGGAGTAAATGGTAGGTGGGTTTAGAGCCCAAAAAAAGAGAAGAACAGTTGGACAGACGAAGGAGTAGATAAAGATCAAGCTAGGAGAGTAAATGCCTATTAATGGGGACAGTTAGTGGCTAACAATGGATTGTGTGCAATAGCAGACTATGTGATAACAAGGCCTGGTATGTGAGGGTTGGGGTAAGAACATGGGAGAGGGTGCTCAAGCCCTAAAGCTGTTGAACTCAATATTGAATCAGAAGGTGTGGGGAGGTAAGGTAACTTTTTTAAACTCAGCAAATTTTAAATTTCTTCTTTCATGGGAGATGTATGAGTGTTATTGGCAGGGCCAATTATATTTCCCATTCCCAATTGCCCCTGAACCTGACTGGATTGCTAGGCTATTTTGGGGGACACTTATTGCAGTTGGTCTAGAGACACATATAAACCAGACTATGAGACCATGCGAAATAGGGACAGGAGTAGGCCATTCTGTCCTTCGAAGCTGCTTCACCATCCAACAGGATCTGACATTCCTCAAATCCACCTTTCTACATTTACCCTGTAACCCTTTATGCCCCAGCAGATCAAGAATCTATCTATCACAGCCTTGAATCTACACACTTGTGGAAGAATGCCAGATTTCATTTTCTTGAAGTGAATCTGGTAGCTTTTCAAGATAATGATTGTTGTCATAGTCTCCATAGATTTGGGTTCAGATTTATTAGCTGAATACGCAGTGCTGTGGTATGCTTTGAGTATTACAGAGGTTGAGGCATTTGTCTGGGCTTTGGGAATCATTGAGATGACCACTACACCACTATCTCCCCACACATTTAGATATTTCCTAATTAACCTATATGGGGACACATGCCTCTGGAGCAGGCAGGGCTTTAACCCAGGCCTCCTGGCTCAGAGGTAAGGACACTATTACTGTACCACAAGATCCCCTCACATCTAACTGGAGTGTGCTGCCTGAGAGTGGAAGCAGATTCAGTTGGAAGTTTTGAAAGGAAATTAGCAAAATAATTAAGAAAGGAAATATTTGTGGTGTGAAGTGAAAAGACTGTGGACATGGATGAATTGGAAAGCTCTCTGAAAAGACACAATGAGGCTGAAAGTCCTCCTCCCAAGCAGAATAATTCTCTGTCATTCTTTCACGAGCATCTTTTGCTGAACAGACTAGTATAGCACTGAGATATCAATTCCACAGGCTCTCATAAAGATTGGGTACATTTGCTACAAGCTCAGCACCAATAGAAAATCAGCCGGTAACACACAAAAGGCATGAACATCGAATTAGGACCAGGAATCAATAAACGTGAAGTTTCTGATTATTAAAATTCATTTTCAAATTGAGCATTTCATTCCAAACTTTTTCTTCAAAATGGAATGGATATATCCGTAACGGATAGCTCCGAGGGATTAATTTTTCATCATGGATTGATCACAAGGTTTGCAGAGCTGATTAACCCAACACCATGAGGAATGCACAGTGTGTTTGTTAAGCAGCCCAGCTATGTAAGGAAGTGCACAAGAAAAGAGCCCCTGGTCTGAAAGATGGAATTCCAGCTTTATCCAGGCTCACAGCAAATTTTTCACCTGAATGGCACAAAGTACGAATTAATGACTTGCATTCTATAAATGCATTTCAAAGCTCGCTACAGTCAGTGAGCAAATTTTTCAAGTGTAAACACTGCTGTAATGTTGGAAATGTAGATGTCAACATGGCCTCAACAAAGCTCCGCTAACAACAATATGATTAGGATCAGATTATCTGATGTTGTGACGTTGATTGAGGGATCAATATTGACCAGGACATTATGCACAACTTATGCATGTAGGCTGGCACAATCTCTCAGTGGTTAGCACTGCTGCCTCAGAGCACCAGGGGCCAGGATTCAAATCCAACCTCAAGCAACTGCCTGTGTGGAATTTGCATAATCTCCTTGCGCACAGGGTTTCCTCCCGCAGTCCGGAGATATGATTTTATTATTGTCACATGTACCGAGTTACAGTGAAAAGTATTGTTTAGGCCTGCTGACCTTTTCCAGCAACATTGTTTTTGTTCCTGATTCATTGCATTGGCACTTCTTTCGGTTTTATTTTGCATAATATCCAGGCAAGTCACACCTTACTTAAATATATAAGGGTAATAGAACAGAATGCAGAATATAGTGTCACAACTACAGAGAAGGTGCAGAGAAAGTTCAACTGTCATATGTGAGAGGTCCATTCAAAAGTCTGATAACTGCAGGGAAGAAGCTGTTCTTGAATCTAATGGCACGTATTTTCAAACTTTTGAATCTTCTGCCTGATAGAAGAGGGTGGTAGAGAGTATAACCCGGGTGGGAGGGGTCTTTGATTGTGTTGGCAGCTTTTTGGAGGCAGTGGGAAGTGTAGACAGAGGCAGTGGAAAGAAGGCTGGTTTTCCTAATGGACTGGGCTGTGTTTACAACTCTCTGTAATCTGTTCCGGTCTTGGGCAGAGTAGCTGCCATACCAAGCTGTGAAGTATCTGGATGGGATGCTGTCTGTGGTGCATCTATAAAAATTGCTAAGAGTCATTGCGATGTGCTGAATTTCCTTAGCCACCTGAGGAAGTAGGGGTGTTGGTGTGCTTTCTTGACTATAACGTCGATGTGGATGGACCAGGACAGATTGTTGGTGATCATCGCTCCTAAGAACTTAAAACTCTGGACGACCTCCACCTCAGCACCATTGATACAGAGAGGGGTGTGCCTTCCACTCTGCTTCCTGAAGTCAGCTCCTTTGTTTCGCTGACATTGATGGAGATATTGTTGTCTTTACACTTTGTTACTAAGCAGTCTATCTCTTTGCTGTACTCTGTCTTGTTGTTTGAGATGTGACCCACCATGGTGATGTCACCACTAAATTTGTAAATGGAGTTAGAACAGATTTGGCGACACAATCGTGAGTGTATAAGGAATATGATAAGGGGCTGAGTACGTAGACTTGCAGGGCACTGGTGTTGAAGATTATTATGGAGGAGGTGTTGTCACCTATTCTTACTGATTGTGGTCTGTCAGTGAAGAAGCTGAGGATCCAGTTGTGGTGGTGGGGTGGGAGGGGGCATGGTGGGGGTTGCGGAGAACAGAGTCCTAGGTCTCGGAGTTTAAAGATGGCTTTGGTTGGAATGATGGTGTTAAAGGTGGAGATAAAGTCAATAAATAGGTAGGTATTCTTGTATTTCCAGATGTTCCAGGCATGAGTGTTGGGCCAGGGAGATAGATGGCGTTTGCTGTGGATCTATTGTAACGGTAGGTGTATTGTAGGGGACCAAGGCAATCTGGGAGGCTGGAATTGATGTGTGCCTTTACTAACTTCTCAAAGTATTTCATAATGATTGGTGGCAGAGTCAATGGCGATAGTCATTAAGACATGTTGCCTGATTTTTCTTTGGCACTGGAATGATAGTGGTCTTCATGAAACAGGTGGGAACCTCAGATTGGAGTAAGGAGAGATTAAAGGTGTCTGCAAATACTCCCACCAGCTAGCCCATGCAAGATCTGAGTGCATGGCTGGGGACTCCATCTAGGCCAGTCGCTTTCTGTGGGTTCACCCTCAAGAAGGCCGAGCTGACATTTGTGGCGGTGTCTATAGGTACAGGAATAACCGAGGGATGTCTGGGTAGGTGGCACCATTTCACTGACCTTCTGTCCAAAACGAACATGGGGTGCATTGAGCTCATCAGGGAGGGTTGCATTATTGCCAGAAATTCTGTTCAACTTTACTCTGTGGCCTGTTATATCATGGAAGCCTTGCCAGGATCGATGTGTGGTTGGTCAGAGACTCTAGTTTAACTTGGTATTGTCTCTTGGCATCCCTGACGACTTTACGAAAGATTTCCTGCAAATGTCAGGCCACCTGACTTGAACACCTCAGACCTGGACTTCAGTAGGGAATGAAACTCCCCGTTTATCCATGATTTCCGATCGGGGAACATTTGGATTAACATCTTTGGCACGCAGTCCTCTACACACTTACAGATGAAGACTGTGCCAATAGTGGCATACTCATTTAGGCTGGCCACTGAGTTCTTGAATATGGATCAGGCCGAACAGTCCCAAATGAGTTTGTCCGTTACCTCATATGAGCACTGGATGACTTTATGTACCAGATCCTCACAGTTCAGTTTCTACTTGTAAGCCAGGAGAAGGAGCACAGTGTTATGGTCTGATTTACTAAAATGTGGTTGGGGGATGGAATGGTAGGTGTCTTTAATGATTATGTAACAATGGTCCAGTGAGTTTGGGCATCAAGTGGGACAGGAGATGTGTTGATGGTATCTTGGTAGCACACTCTTGAGGTCAGCCTGTTGATGTCACTGGCTACAATGAACAAGGCCTGGGGGTATATCGCCTCAAGGGTATTTGTGGCGGTGTATATTTCATCAAGTGCCCTCTTCACTTCCACATAGGGTGGGATGTAAACTGCTGTCAGGGTAGCAGAAGTAAACTGCAGGTATGAGGGACGGCACTTGACCATTAGATATTCTAGGTCCGGGGAGCAGTGGATGTGGAGGTTAAGTGCATTAGCCATGGCATTAGCCTGCTTGATTGGTACCACATCCTCAAACATCCACTCCCTCCACCACCGACGCTCAGTAGCAGCAGTGTGTGTTATCTACAAGATGCACAGCAGGAATTCACCAAAGAATTTCCGATAGCACCTTCCAAACCCATAACCACTTCCATCTAGAAGGACAAGGGCAGCAGGTATACGGGAATACCACCACCTGCAAGTTCCCCTCCAAGCCACTCACCACCCTGACTTAAATATATATCACCATTCCTTCACTATCGCTGGGTCAAAATCCTGGAATTCCCTCCCAAATTGCCTTGTGGGTCAACCCACAGCAGGTGAACTGCAGCAGTTCAAGAAGGCAGCTCACCACCAGCTTCTCAAGGGGCAACTAGGGACGGGCAATAAATGCTGGCCAGCCAGCGATGCCCACATCCCACATATAAATTTTAAAAAAGGGTTATGGGGATAGGATGGTGGGGGTTGGCTGTGGTGGGATGTTCTTCGGAGGGTCAGAGCAGACCTGATAGGCTGAATGGCCTCTTTCCACACTGTAGAAATTCTATGATATCTTCTCTTCTTCAGAATAGTGACGTGGGATTGTTTGTATTCACCCAAGCAGGCAGGTGGGGCCCTCTGTTGAGCACCTCAATCCATAAGGCTGCTCCTCTGACAGTGCAGCATTCTGTCAGAGTGTATCCTTGGAATTTATGCTCAGTCTCCAAAGTGGGACTTCAATTGTGATCAACTGAGCTATAGCTGACACATAAAAGGATACCACTGCTTCATGCTTAAAGCAACTATGAAATTCTGTTAGATCTTGCCATGGTAATGTTAAATTCCTGGTGGTCAGCATTGTAAGTGACTGTGGAGCTTTCTTGCGTACTTTTATGGAAGTTTCTTATCACTCGCTAACAAGCACAGTAACACTGTCATTGTGGTACTGGACTAGCCATACAAAGATTGTGAGTTCAAATCCCAATGTAGCAGCTTGTAAAATCGAATACAATAAATCTGACATCTGTGTGCTGACACTGGGGAAAGAGACAATGAAACCTACAGGATTGTTGCAAAAATCCATCTGGCTCTCGATTAATGAATGGAGCCTGCCAACACGAACCTACTTGGGATTCCAATTCCCACATGATATGATTGACTCTTCAAGCTTCTTGCAGTAATTTAGCAAAACCATACAGTGGTAAGCAGTACTACCAACATCAGTACTAATTGGATAGAGCCATCCTCACAATGCTGGAAAGCAAGACAGGATTAAGGTAATTTCCTGTGTGAAATCTATTGAAAGAAGCAGCACTCATCCTGAGTCCATGCATTGTGGTCTTTAACCCAAATTGCAAACCGGCCTCCCTGGTATAAAATGAATTGTATGCTATCCTAAATTGAATGACAACATAAGGAGCTTGGCTGAAAGTCAGCTTAATGCATCTTCATTGTACCATCAATTGAGAGTGATTGACAACGTCAATTTGACATTAAACTTTTAACCCTTCATTCAGGGTTTTACACATTTAAATCCAATACTGCTTCAAAGAATCCTATATCTTTTCAGAATCTGAGTCTCGATGAACATTTATGCCTACTATCTATGCACACAGTCTCATTCCTTTCATGAATTTCACTTCGATTCCAGTAAAATGATGCTGTAAGACGATGCCTCATCAACTTGTAGCGTCCCTGAAGAATTAGCAAGCAAGAATATAAACTTTTTCTATACAAAAGCCTGATTCGGCCACATCTGGAGTATTGTGTCCAGTTCTGGTCGCCTCATTACAGGAAAGATGTGGAAGCGTTGGAAAAGGTGCAGAGGAGATTTACCAGGATGTTGCCTGCAGTGGAGGGAAGGTCTTACGAGGAAAGGTTGAGAGAGCTAGGCCTTTTCTTTTTAGAATGACGAAGGATGAGAGGTGACTTGATAGAGGTGTACAAAATGATCAGAGGTATAGATAGAGTGGACAGCCAGAGACTATTTCCTAGGGTGGAGGTAACTATTACGAGGGGGTATAGTTTTAAAGGGAGTGGAGGTAGATATAGGGGAGGCATCAGAGGTAGGTTCTTTACTCAGAGAGTGGTCGGGGTGTGGAATGCATTGCCAGAGAGCGTAGTGGAGTCGGCCTCATTAGGGGCATTTAAGCAGCTATTAGATAGGCATATGGATGATAGCACAAGGTAGGGGTGGAGGTTAGATAGACCTTAGGTTTAGGGTAAAAGTTCGGCACAACATCGTGGGCCGAAGGGTCTGTACTGTTCTATGTTCTATGTTTAATATAAACCCTGAGTTCTCTGAGAACTGATTTAATTTCAGAAGAGTGGTGAGTCCCCATATGCACTACCGAATGAAACCTTTAGGAACCAGTGAATACATGGTATATTTACATAAGATGCCATATATCTACTTAAGAGTACACACAGGACTTTGAGAAACTAAGAACACTCCCACTCTTGGATGTAATTCTGTGATTGGGTAGCTCTTACTGAGCAACCCTAAGTGTGCTAATGGCTACGTTAACAACCAATTTAAGATAATCTGTTGAATTCACAATGTATTTGGAAGAAAGCACCCAAAATTTTTGAAAAATGAGGGGGGATCTTATAGAACCATAGAATTATAAAGGGAATAGATAAGATAGAAGCAGGGAGGTTGTTTCCACTGCTGGGTGAAACTAGAACTAGGGAGCATAGCCTCAAAATAAGGGGGAGCAGATTTAGGACTGAGTTGAGGAGGAACTTCTTCATCTAAAGGGTTGTGAATCTATGGAATTCTCTGCCCAGTGAAGAAGTTGAGGTTGCCTCATTGAATGTTTTTAAGGCAAAAATAGATAGGTTCTTGAATAGTAGAGGAATTAAGGGTTATGGTGAGTGGGTGGATAAATGGAGCTGAGACCACAAAAAAATCAGCCATGATGTCATTGAATCGTGGATCAGGCTAGATGGGCCAGATGGCCACCTCCTGTTCCTATCTCTTATGTAAAGTATGGTTGCTAAAATTGCTCATGACTCAAAGGTAGGTAGGAGAGTAAGTTCTGAAGATGCACAAAGGTACTGCACAAGGATATAAATAGAGTAAGTGAATGTAAATATCTGACAAGTGGAACATAGTGTGAAAAAGTGTGAAATTGTCTATTTTGGCAGAAAAACTGAAGAAAAATTATTTAAATTGCGAGAGACTGGACAGTTCTGAAATACAAAGAGTTTGGGTGTCCTTGTGCATGAATCAGGAAAGTTAACAGAAAGTCATCATTTGTTGCAAAGAGAATTGAAGACAGAGGTTGTGCTTCTGTTATAATGAACAATATGAGACACCACATCTGGATTCCTGTGTAAAGCATTGGTCTCCTTATTTAAGGGCGGATCTAAATGCAGAGGGAGCAGGTCAGAGAAGGTTTACTAGACTAATACATGAATGGGTGGTTGTTTTATGAGGAAAGAATGGATAGGCTAATCTTATAACGGGAGGAATTTAGACAAGTAAGAATTGATTTGATTGAAACCATGTGTGGAATTTCATAGCTCCTTTCTCCCAAGACTGCATTAGGACCACTGTTTTGCAAAGGACATACCACTCTGTAGTAACACAAATGTTACAGAATAAATACATGAAAATTCATGTGAACAGATAAAATTCTTCTCCATACTATTACAGCACATACTAGTAAAATAGCATTCAACTTAAAGTTAGAGAATTTACCTATCTGTGAAGTGTTTCTTTGTTAAAGACATGAAGAAAGATCTTAGATTTATATAGCACCTTTCATTACTTTGAGAAGGCGTTGTGAAGTTGGGTCGAGTGTTTGTCGATCAGGAAGCAGGAAGTTAGAATTTGGTATTTGTTAAATGCTAGGGAGGAAACTATTGTATGGTCCCTTTAAAGCATGATGTGCTTTTCTATGCTTAGAGATTTGAAATGTGTGTCTGTGAGCAGTAGCTTGACAGTTTGCAAGTGCACAGAGAGCACCCACATTGAAAAATTTGTATCGAAAGGCCATATAGTTCAGAGGCCAAACAGCAGATTTTTAACCAAGACACCAGGCTTTTGAATTTAGCCAATCAATTTGAATCAGGTGCTTAGATACCACAAACCTATCAAATTTAAATCTGATGGTTTTGATGATATAGGGCCAATCCTATTGTAAGAGATATTGATATGTCATCAAGGGTATAAAAGAAGGAGGCAGTCGAACAAAGACCAGAGAGCTAAATGCCATCTGCCAGAGCTAACAGCCCTCGGCTCTCAAGAGAGAATCATTGGCTCTCACAGCTTCCTGTATGTCTTAGAGAAAGAACCATCTAAATAACAATGGTACCCAGGCATAATTAGTTAATATTCCTGACAGAAGAATCAACAGAGAAGGCACAGATTATTCCTGAAGACACATAACCTGGTTGTAATTTCGAGAGACTAAATTCTATTTCTTTAATATAAGTGGGACTTGTATTTTTTTGGAACAACATACCATTGGAATCTTGTTTTATTTGGGAATAGTTAGTAGTTAGAAGGGGTTTATTCTGTTTGTAATAGTTTAATTAATTTTGTTCAAAAGATAAACAAATTGAAGGGTCTAGGCCCGACACGTCAGCCTTTCTGCTCCTATGATGCTGCTTGGCCTGCTGTGTTCATCCAGCTCTGCACCTTGTTGTCTCAAATTGTTACTTGTTGATTTTAAACTGAGTGTCAGGATTTACTTTATTTAACCACTAGAAGTTGCTGAAAGGCAGGTCACACCACTTTTCATCGTCCTTTTACAGATTATAGGGCAAGGTGCTCCTCTTTGCGTGTTTCGGTTCTAGTTCTCAGAGGTTGGTCAACCTCCGCTTTATAACAAAGGCAACAAATGCTTTTCAGAAAGTGTTCCATGGGTTGTAGTGTAGTCTCTGTTTTAAGGTTGGAATCACAGATTGTGCACAGCAAGCTCCCACAAATGGCAATACAATAATGACTAAGCGATCTGTTTCTTTGGTGCTCATCAAAGGTTAAATATTAGTCAGGAAACTGCAAAAAGATTCCTTTCGTCATCCAAAACGTGTAGCAGAATCTTTTAAGTCTCTCTGTGAAGGCACTAAAAGCAGCTAGGCTTTGACCCCAGACTTGATATGTCGCTGAAGGACAGTGAATAATATAATTAGATGATCTGTCACTGAGCCTCCCAAACTCAAACCCATTCATAAGGAGGACAGAAGCCTGGAGAACTTTACAAAGGCTGGCTGTGTCTTATCACTCCACTCCACCCACATTAACTATCCTCCCGTTTCATCAGTTACAAACTGCAAGTGTTATCTATTTTACTGCTCCTAAGCTAAAATAATTGCATGTCAGTCAACCTGTTAAAATGGGCTCTGAGTCCTAACCTTTACTAATTATCATGGTGAGAACCCTCACTAGGAAGGGAATGACAGCCCCATATGCTGGGAATATTTGATGACAGTTGACACTTTGGCCTTGTTTGTATAATTGCCTCTTAAAAAAAAACGGCTTTAAATTATGTAAAGACAGAAACAACCAAATGTCGGTTTAAGGGATGGTCTTTCAAGATTACCATTTTCTCAATGTTGTCACGCTGTGCATTTTTGAGGGAGGCCAAGCTAAACTAATTTTCTGGCTGTTGGGTTAATCCTGAATAAGAATGAGCCATACAGATGTAATTTCTAAAGGCGAACTTGATTCTAATTAAAATAACACATAAAGGCTATTTGCTCTTATATTGAGTTGTATGATATGGGTCACATTTTTTATTCCAAAAATAATTAAGTTTTCATTACCAGCAAATGAAAAGGAAGAAGTAGATTGCAAATATTTTTTCCCCAATTTGTAATTCATTTCTACAGTTCCACATTCTACAATATTAAATCTCAACTGTGTGAGTCTTTTTCTCTTGTTTTGTTTAAAAGATGGTCTGTATTGAAAACATTTAAATAACCAGACTGACACCCATGTTAAAAGTAACAGGCAAATATGGCAATAAAAATCTTACTCCTATTGTCAGTAGGATAAGCAAAGCATCTCTTGTATTTTAAAATAATCTTTCTTCACATAAATTGCAAAACCTTGACTTGGCCATCCTTGACTCTCCTGAATTTTAATTCACTCACAAAATGTGGGCAATATTGGGCTAGGTCAGACTTTAATGTCATTCCCTAATTGCCCTTAATAAAATTTGATTTGACTTAATTTGATTTATTATTGCCACATGTAGCTAAGTACAGTGAAAAGTTTTGTTTTGCGTGCTGTACAGGCAGATCACACCACACAAAGATCAGAGGGTGATGGAACAGAGTGAGGAATACAAAGTTACAGCTGCACAAAAAGCAAGATCAACATTAGGTTTGAATTTTGAGAAGTCCATTCAGATATCTAATAACAGCAGGGAAGAAGCTGTTCTTGAACCTGTTGGTATGTGTGTTTAAGCTTTTGTATCTTCTGCCTGATTTAAGAGGTTAGAAAAGATTACAACTGGGGTGGGAATGGTCTGTGAAAGTTGTAGTGAGCTGCCATCTCAAAGTGCTACGTTCCTTGTGGCATAGGGATACCACAGTGCAGCTCTGAGATCTTGACTCAGTCACAATGGGCTGTATAGTTCCAGGCCAGTCTGGCATGCTTTTTAGTGAGGCATTAGCAACTGGTGGCATTCCCATGTATGTGCTGCCCTCATCCTTCTAACTGGTGGCGGTTAGTGTGAGTTTGGAATTTACAGTTGGAAAGAATCTTGGCAAAGATTTCACTGCATCTTCTAGATGCTGCACCCTGATGCCATTGTGCACCACAGGTGAAGAGAGTGAATGTTAGAGACGGTGGACGAGCAACCGGTCAAGAAAGATGCTTTCTTTTAGAAGATATTAAGCTTGTTAGGGGATGTTGACGATGTACTCATTCAGACAAGAAAATTTTGTCTTGTAGATGAGAAACATGCCTTTTGGAGTGAGGAGGTTCATGATTTGCTGCTGAATTCCGGACTCTGACCCATTTATGTAGCTCAAGTATTCAACGTATTTATGTGGTTGGCCCAATTAAGGTTCTGGTCATTCCCAAGATATTGATGATAGATGGACATTTGATGATGGTAATTATATTGAATGTCAAGGTGAAGTGGTTAAACTTGCTTGTTCAGGATAGTCTTGGATTTGGAATGTAACTTGCTGTTTATTAGTCTAAGCCTCAATGTTGAATTTTACATGCACAGACTGCTTGAGTAACTGAGGGGTTGTAAATGGAATCGGACCCTGCGTAATGATCATCAAATAACCCAACTTCTGACCTTATGATGGATGGAAGATCATTAATGAAGACAGTTGGGACAAGGACAATATCTGTAGGAACTGCTGCAGAGATGTCCTGGCACTAAGAGGATTAGATTCCAACAACCATAACCATCTTTCTGTGTGTTTGATATAACTCCAGTGAATGGGAAGTGTCCCCCTTGCCCAAATTCCCCATGATTTGAGTTTTTCTGGAGGGCTCCACACTTAATTAAAGTGAGCCAGAAAGGTTTTTGTTTGAACAATCAGCAATGGCTTTATGGTCATCAATAGGCTCATAATTCCTGATTTTGTTTTGAATTCAAATTCCCCCATCTGCCATAGGGGGATTTGAACCCAGGACCCCAGAACATTACCTGGGTGTCTAGGTTAGCAGTTCAGTGATAATGCCACTAGGCTGTTGCCTCCCCTAGCATTCCACTAATTTATTGAAAGAATCAATACTGTAATTGGCAGAGATTGAAGACAAATGAGTGAGTCACCCCAGAGTGTTATCACCCATTCCTAATAGCTCCCTCATGCTTAGCCTGACAGAAGGCTGGAAGCAGGTCATCTATATACCCTCCAGGCCAATATTGTGTTGGGAAAATAGTGTGTAAAACAGCCTGTGTGATAAAATCAAGTAAGATAATAGAATAGTGTTATTCTACTGGGAGTTTACAGGGAAGGTAATCAAAATGGCCAATTGCAAAAGTTCAGCTCAAAAGATGTCATCTCAGATACAGAGATAATGTTATTGACGTATATTGTCACTAACCATTTATAAAATTTCTCTGTGTTTTTCAACATGTTTAGATTCCTCTTCTCTTCGATTCATAGATCAGGATGGAAGCAGACCATTTGGCCCATTCAGTCCATACCAACCCTCCAAAGAGCATCCCACACAGACCCACTCCTCCTACCTATCCCTGTAATACTGAATTCCCCATGGATGATTGACCTACCCTACACAACATTGGACACAATGGGGCAATTTAGCACGGCCAATCCACCTAACCCGCACATCTTTGTATTGTGGGAGGAAACCAAAGCACATGGAGGAATTCCATGCAGACACGTGGAGAATATGCAAATTCCACACAGCCACTCAAGGTTGGGATTGAACCCAGATCCCTGGTCTGTGAGGCAGCAATGCTAACCACTGACACAGTGTGCCACCCTAAATTCAGTCTCTCTTGTTCGGCTTGAATGTTTGATCATGCGTTTGAAGGTTTTCAGACAAGGGCTGTAACAATGACTTTGTCTTCCAGTTTACCATGAAAGTGTTGAACATTGTGGTGTTGAGCAACCATTGGATCCGGAAATAAGGTGCTAGACTCAACTTTAAAATGGACAGGTGGCTCATGTTGCTACAAGACTTGTAGCTCGGAGCATTATTCTACGCATTGAAAAGATGGTGAGATAGGTTCTAATATACCAGCTCAGAACTGTTACCAACACCTCTGGAGCAGACACTTGAACCCAGACCTCCTATCTCAGAGGCAGGGTCACTACCATTGTGCTCATCTTGGTAGGACTGATCTGTAATTCTGTCTCCCTACCTAATACAGATGGATGGCTTTCTCAGAGACAGTAGGAACTGACGATGCTGGAGAATCTGAGATAACAAGGTGTAGAGCTGGATGAACACAGCAGGCCAAGCAGCATCAGAGGAGCAGGAAAGCTGACATTTCGGGTCTGGACCGGCTGACTCTGGTAGGTTTCTGCAAACTGTTTTAGAGACTATATTACAACGTACCATCCTCTGTAAGTACAACTCTCATTTGTACAACCTACTCCATCCTGCCTTCACATACTCTTGCAAGCGACTGTTGATCTCACTATCACATTACAATATACATCACATTTTCAATACTGTGGCCATTCTCATATAACCCTAACCCTAACCCTAAACCTACCCCTACCCCTAACCCTAACCCTAACCCTATCCTATTATCAATACTGTGGCCATTCTCACCTAACCCTAACCCTAACCATAACCCTAACCCTAATCCTATCCCATTTTCAATACTGTGGCCAATCTCATCTAACTCAAACCCAAATCCTAACCCTAACCCTAACTCTAACCCTAGCCCTAACCCCAACCCCATCCCTAATCCTAACACTAATCTAACCCTAACCCTAATCCTAACCCTAACTCTAACCCTAACCCTAACCCTAACCCTAACCTTAATTCTAACCCTAACCCTAATCCTAACACTAACACTAACACTAACCCGAACCCTAACCCTAACCCTAACCCTAACCCTAACCCTAATCCTAACCCTAACCCTAACCCTAATCCTAATCCTAACCCTGTCGCATGACAAAAGGTGAAAGTCATTGTTAAATATTTGACACAGATTGTGAGCAGAGAACAGGGGGGTGTATGTATTAATTGATATAGGAACATAGGAGAAGGAGTAGGCATTCAGTCCCTCAGGGCTATCAAACCATTCAATTAAATCATGGTGCCTATGAAGTCTACACTGATTCTTCAGAAAGTGTCTGCAAATTTCCTCAAAACTAAGTGGGGAGAATTTGGATGAATGTGATTTTGGGATTGCAACAATGGCTGTTGGGTTATTTCTAATCAATTTGAACAGTGATGTTATGAAGTTCTTCCTGGCTCAGAGGTAGAGGCACGAGCACTGCATCACAAGAGGCTTAGCTATCACTGTTATACAGCTGGCTTGAATGATAGTAGTTACGAGAATGCTTTTTCACTGCTGGTGGTTTCTTTTCTCCTTCATTCGTGGGGTGAGGGCATCACTGGCCAGGCCAGCACTTTATCTTCGTCCACGAGGTTAAGAGTCAACCACATTGTTGGGGGTTTGGAGTTACACGTAGACCTGGCCCATAAGGATGGGACCCAAAAGACATCAGTGAACCAGATGATTTTTCCTGACCATCAACAATGGTCATCATTAGACTCTTAATTCCAGATTTTTATTGAATTTCAATTCCGTCATTTGTCGTGACATTATTTGAAATCAGGTCCCTGGGTCTCTGGGTTAATAGCCCAGTGACAATACCACTAGGTCATCACCTCTCCCATTGTAGGTTTGGTTTATTGAGTCCTGATTGCTCCTGTTCCAAAAAGGAGACAGTGAAATTGTAGATGTGTTTGTTTTATTATGCAAAAACCCTGCAGTTTAAACAATTCCCAGGAGGTTCAACTTCATCTGACCTTCCACTCAGGATCTGAAACATCACTCTCTCAGTAGCTGTTTCTAAAGCCCCTCTCCAGCCCCGTTCCCCTATGGTCACATGGTGTCTGAGGCATTAAAATGTGGACTATCAATAAAACGTTTGGAAAGCTCTATCAGTTGACCTCTACTCTTAAGTAGACACATGGATTGCCACTTAACTAAGATTCAAATGGCACTGAAAATATCTGAAGGAGGTAAACCATACAATGACTATTTCCAACAAGAAAGAATCTAACCATCATCCCGATTTTATTCAATAGCATTATCATCTCTGAATCCCTCACTATCAAAGTTTTGTGAGTTACCATTAACCAGAAATTTAACTGGACTAATCATACAAAGCCTGTAGCTACAAGAGTAGTTCCAAAGCTAGGAATCCTGTATTAAGTTACTTATCTCCTGACTCCCTGTCGACCATCTGCAAGACACAAATCAGGAGTGTGAAAGAGTGCTCCCCACTTGCCTGTCTGAGGGTAGCTACAAGAACACTCAGAAAGCTGAACATCATCCAGGACAAAGCAGCTTGATTGTTGGCATTACATCTACAAGCATCCACTCCCTCCTTCACCGATGCCCGATAGCAGCAGTCTGTACTATCTACAAGATGTACTGCACAAAAAATTACTGAAGATCCTTAGGCAGCACCTTCCAAACCCACAACCACTTCCATCTAGAAGGACAAGGGTAGCAGATACCTGGGAACACCACCATCTGAAAGATGATTAAACTTCGGTAACTGACTAAACATGTTAATAATGCTGATGCAACTGGGATAAGAGTGTTTCTGGATGGTGATGAGGTTTATTTGCCAGTAAACATTCCAAACAAACACCACAGGATTTTCCAGATGCAAACACATTGTGAGATGATGGTGTAGTGGAATTATTGCTGGACTGTTAACCCAGAGACCTAGATAACGTTCTGGGGACCAGGGTTCGAATCCCACCATGGCAGACGGTGGAATTTGAATTCAACAAATATCTGGAATTAAGAATCTAATGATGACCATGAATCCATTGTTGATTGTTGGGGGAAAAACCCATCTGGTTCGTTAATGTCCTTTAGGGAAGGAAACTGCATTCCTTACCTGGTCTGGCCTACATGTGACTCCAGACCCACAGCAATGAAGTTGACTCTGAACTGCCTTCTGGGCAATTAGGGATGGGTAATAAATGCTGCCTAGCCAGCGATGCCCTCATCCCCTGAATGAACAAAGACAAAAACACATGCCACAGAGGATGAGTAAAGCCAGGACTTTTTGAAAATCCGCCCCACTGCTGAACTTCTGATTGAATGCACAAAAGGGGTTTGCAGATCAATGAGCCTTACAAACATTAGATCATCAAAAATCCATAATCATGATGCCAGTCCTCAAGCTGATATCTTGGCTCATTAATATTTCCCATTTCAGTGACTTGTCTTGATAATATTTTCTCGAATTCTGTGACTCATTGGGTGACTTCCTTTGTTACACTTAACTTCTTGACGACCCAACATCACAAGGTAGGAACAAATTATTGCAGACGCTGGAATCTGTCGTGAAAACAAAAGATGCTGGAAATCATAGCAGGTCATGCAGTATCCATGGAGAGACAGCAAGCTAACGTTTCAAGTCTAGATGACTCTTCAACAGAGATGAAGAGTCACCTGGACTCGGAACATTAGCTTGCTCTCTCTCCATGGATGTAACAAGGTCTTTTTTTCATTTTCCATGTGGAACTTGTGATCTTAGCCATTGAAACCTTCACCTCTGATGATCAATTTCCCTGAATCTCTTTCATGAGTCCTCCTTCTGCCATCTTGAAAACATCTCCACTTTTCAAAAAGAGACCCCCTAACAACTTGCTTATTCTTTCCTTTTGGTTCATGCTCCCATGATCTGCATTTTTCGAATGTCACTCACCTTTGTGTTTTCTGACAGGCAACAATATCCCTTATAGACTGAATCTCTGCACAGATGGGCAGTGTTCTATACTGCAACTGTGCAACCACTGTTGGATATCATGCTGAGTAATCACTTAGTAACACATGAGGACCTGTGATCCTTGACACCTCCACAGATCACAAGAAAGCACACTGTCAGTAAAACGAAGCTTGGGTTAATGAGGTGCTCATATGCTGGTTTCTAATATTTAATTCACCAAATTTTCACAGCAAAATGGACATGAATAACTGCAGTCACACAAGACTCAACTAATTTACATCCTGCTGACAATGTAGCAGCATGTACTGCTCCATACCCATTGAAACACCTTGTCTGTCAGCACAGTTCTTTTAAACATACTGCCGCATTAGCTGGCTGACTTTGCCACTAACTTCCATACCAGATGTCTGTGTCTTCATCTGCACAGATTAACCATTCCTATATCGTCCTAAACCTGCTACCACTTTCACCTTCCAAGAAACTGCTCTCTATTTTTCTCAACCAGGTCCACTTTTGTTTGTCATTTATATAAATGATTTGGATGAGAATATAGGAGCACGTGACGCACTCCAGGGGTTCAAGATCACACAGTCGAATGCAATGAAAATCTCTTTTGCAAAGAAATAAGGGGTCAGGATGATTGAACTGGTTATTTCCAGCTTTATTTTCAAAAGCTGTTGTTTTAATTTCTAAATTGTGGGGTAACTGGCCTGTATTAGCTTAGTAAGTTCGCAGATGAAACCAAAATTGGTGGTGTAGTGGACAGTAAAGAAGGTTATCTAAGATTTCAAACAGATCTTGATCAAATGAGTCAATGGGCTGGGAAGTGGCAGATGGAGTTTAATTTGGATAAATGCGAGGTTTTGCATTTTGGTAAAACAAACAATAGCAGGACTTATACGATTAATGTTAGGGCCTTGGATAGTGTTGTAAAATAGAGAGACTAGGAGTTCAGGTACATAATTTTTTGTAATTTGAAGCACAAGTAAACAGAGTGATTAAGCAGGTGGTTAGCACACTTTCCTTCATTGCTTTGACCTTTGAGTATAGGAGTTGGGGTATCACGTTGAGATTGTACAGAATGTTGGTGAAGCCACTTCTGGAGTACAGTGTCCAGTTCTGGTCTCCCTGTTACAGGAAGGATACTATTAAACTGGACAGGGTTCAGAAAAGATTTACCAGGATGTTGCTGGGAGTGGAGAGTTTGAGATATAAAAGTAGACTGGGACTTTTTTCACTGGAGTGTAGGAGGTTGAGGGGTGACCGTATAGAGGTTTATAAAATACTGAGGGGCATAGTTAAGTTAAATGACAAGGGTATTTTCCAAGGGGGTGATATTTACCCGAGGGGGCATATTTAAACTTGAGAGGAGAAAGACTTAAAAAGCACACGAGGGCAACTTTTTTCACACAGAGAATGGTTTGTGTGTGGAATGAACTGCGAGAGGAAGTGGTGGATGCAGGTACAGTTACAATGTTTAAAAGACATTTGGATAAGTTTATGAACAGGAAAGTTTTGGAAGCTATGGGCCAAGCACATGCAGCTGGGACTAGTTTAGCTTGGAAACAAGATCGGCCTGCACCAATTGGACTGAAGGGTCTGTTAATGCGCTGTTTGATTCTATGACTCTTGAAGAAAGGCCAGTGATCTATCACATGGACTCTGTTTCTCCCTTCACAGATATTGTCTGATTTGATGAGTGTTTTGAACATCTTTGGTTTCCGTTTTTGATTTTTCTCCCAGCTCCTAGGTAAAACATCAATCACTTGACTTTTACGAGGGTGAGTTTTATTTTTAATTAGCTGTTAAAAAAACAGTGTCTTTCAGAAAAGGCCAGCATTCCTGCTAACTGCCCTGGAGAAGGTGGTTTTTCTTTCTCCTTGAACTGTTGCAGTCCACGTGCTACATCAATATTGCTGTCCAGGAGAGAATTCCAGGATTTTGTCCCAGCGACAATGCAGGAAAGATGGTACATTTCCAAGTTGTGTGGCTGAGAAGGGAAATCGCAGGCGGTTGTGTTTCCATGAACATGCTGTCCATGTCCTTTAAAATGGTAGAGGTCACAGGTATAGAAGTGACTGGCAAAGGGAGCGTGGTGAGCTGCCGCAGTGCAATTTGTAGATAGTGCACATCTCTGCCACTGTGCAATAAAGTTAAAATGTCAAACATTACAGTCCTTTCTTGAGCCATGGGCCTGCAGATGCTCCACACTGGGCTTTCCCCAAAAGGGTTTGCTCTCCCTTGTGCTGGGCATGATAGTGAAAAGGTGGTGGGTTAGTGTCAATCAAATGGGCTGTTTCATTTTGGTTGATGTGGACTTTGACCGTTTATTGAATTAACTCATGTTGCACTACATAACACCAGAGGTTGATGGGATGCTAGTCTGTTCTTGCAATTTCCTTTTGAGATACTCTGGCTCTGTGTATATATCGTTCAGTGGTTGCCAAGCCAAGACGAGAACAGAAAAAGATGCAGACAGATAGACAGAGAGCGTACAGGACAATGGTACATTGGTACATTTTATTTTGATAAAGCCCTTGCATTTGCTAACTGAGATTAAAATAATCCATTCTGAGGAAGGGTCACTGGACCCGAAATGTTAACTCTGTTTTTTCCTTCACAGATGCTGTCAGACCTGCTGAGCTTTTCCTGCAACTTTGTTTTTGTTATTGTTGTTGTATTAAAATAATCAAGCCTGCTTCACTGGTCAGGAAGTAAATAAGCTGGAGAAGCTTTGGCTTCCTGGTCAAAGAGCATCTCCACATCAAGCAGATCACAGGTAGAAGCTCACATACATGAAAATGGCAACCGAATACTAGGAGGTTAGTATGAATGAGCCAACTACCATTTCACCAAATCAAAGATTGAAAATATCAGTTGTATTGATATTACAATTTTACTGTGTGGCTGCTCAACATGTTTGAAAGTGTAGTCAATGTTGTAATGCAAGTATTTGCAGTTCAGCAAGGTCCTATAAAGATTTAGGAGTTAAATCACCAGATATTCCCATTGGTTGAGGGAGAGCATGCACCTTCTTCTTTAATTTCAAGGAAGGAGCTGGGGGTTTAGATGGGATTTGAGGGAAGACGTTTTTCACTTGGAGGATGGAGTGTAGGTAGAACTCACCGCCTAAAAGGATCGCAGAGGCAGGAACCCTCAAGACACTTAAGAAGTATTTAGTTGAGCATTTGAAATGTTATAGAATGCAAGCCTACAAGTCTAGTGCTGGAAAATGAGACTAGAATCTATACAGGTGCTTAATGACCAGCACAGAATATGATCAGCTGAAGGGCCTCTTTCTGCACTGTTGAAACTCTATGACTCTAAATTGCCATGGCATCTGATATATCCAGCTGAGAGAACAGCTGGGAGCTCCTCTTCCAGAATACAATGTGGCACTCTTTCAATAATACAAAGTGGTGTCAGTGTCTGTTAGATGGTCCAAGTGATGGATTGAGGTCAGCATCTACAAACGTCCTGAATGCCATTTCAATCTTCTTCAAATAGTCAGAAGTTTCCTCCTTTGTGCTGACCTATGGTCCAGGATCATCTTCCCTACCTGGGTCTTACCACTCAAGACTTTGATCTCAGGTATCTCAAACTATTATCATTGGATCTACTGACCCTTAATTTGTGAGTCCCTTCCACATTCCAATATAAAACCAGAACAATTCATTTTCCTTTCTTGAAAGGTGAATAATTCAACAGAATGAATGGAGTATGAACAAGAATAAAAAAAAGCTCTCACCTCTGAATTGTGTACATTAAAATTAATAAATCATAAATGAGTCTTATTGCAAAATAGCTTTCTCTTCCTATTCAAATGCTTAACTGAACATTAGAGGCACAAGGTGGAACAATTAATAAAATAGTGGAAGGCAAATTAAACCAAAGTAGGAAGTTTTCCGTCTCAGTCTGGTCATTAAAGGAATGACTGAGAAAGAAAGGACAAGCAAACCCAAGGAAAATCTGAGTATCCCAAACTTTTTGGGATTAGAATGGGGTTTGATGAAGGGGAAAGGTCACCTCTCTAATGTATTGACTGACCACTGACACACAGCTCAGAGGTTATCTAGAAGCCGAAAGGGAAAGTGGACAAAGTGAGAAAAGCTCGAGGGAGTGTTATGATTTATGTTTCCAATCATAGCTTTGATTGTAGCTCACTCAGGAGTTTTTGTCGCCCATGAACAATCATGTCAGGTCACTTTGGGAATATAAATCATTCGTCAAACCCCTCCAGTCCAATGTCTTCCTTTATTGTTGTGTTTGATTTGCAAATTTCAATACTGTCATTCCAAAATGGCACCTCGGCCTCTTGCCAGCACCTCTGTTTATGAGCTTATCTCCCACATATTTTATTTCAGTAATCTTGTGATCTTCATCCTGTGGTGACGTTGCTACCGTAACAATTAATTTGGCACTGACTCAAAGCTGGCTGCAGATGAACGGTGGTGTGCAAATTTTCCTCAGACTGTACTTAATGGCCCAAAACTGACCTAGAAAGGACTGCATACATGCTCAGAAATTATTTGGTGCTCACAGCTGTCTTACTGTAATGTATTTTTCCAATATTTTACACGGTATCGGGGGGGGGGGGGGACAAGCCTCTGTGGTGTCAAAAAGAATAGAATTCAGGCTCTCATTTCAGGCAGGAATTTGGTTTTGTTCAGAGGCTCCTGGAACTTTGCAATCAATGTCTGTCTTCCTCACTGACAGAGTTTCGCATTGGGATGTCACCAGTCAGAGAGAACAGGCAATGACATCGTGGAGTCAGATTAAAATGCAAAAAAAAACAGAAGCGGGGGGCTGGGAATGCCAACTAAAAACAGAAAATGTTGAAAGCTGTAGGCAGGTCAGGCAGCATCTGTGGAGAGAGAAAGAGAGAAAGAAAGAGAAAGAGACAGAGACAAAATTAATGCCTGGCATTAATATTCTGTCTGATGGAAAAACATCAACCTAAGATGTTAACTTTGTCCCTCTCTTCACAAATGCTACCTGACCTGTTGAGTATTTCCAGCACTTCTGCCTTCATTTGAGATGAAAAGCCTTTGCGTCGCCAGCTTTCATTCTTTTGGATTACCAGGCAAGGCCATTTGGCCCACAATTGATAGCTGTGCCTTTCATCTTCTAACCCCTCCACTGTGGAGTTCCCACATTTAACTGTTTCACTTCTTTGCTTCCTTTGAAATAAGGGGCTTGCGTTTGACAAATATCTGCTTTCGTCATCTGATAATTCCGAATAGCTATTTCTTTCCAGTTTTAAAATCTGGTATGTTTTAAGTCATGCAGTTGATAGTTTAAACATTACTGACTTTGCAGCTCCAAAAATCTATTGGTTTTCAAAGAGGTGTTGCAAGTGACAAATAAGAATAGTTAGGTTTATTCTGTGAAGTGTTATCTCATGGTCAGTGTGTCTTTAAGAATCACACCTGTGGGAAACAAGATCTCATTTATCATCTTACCTCAGCTCACTTGAAGCATGACACTCTACTAGAAGCATCCTCATGGCTTGTGAGGCACTCTGAAGCAACAGCGGCAGAGATCAGAGGTAATATCCATAATTCCCAATGATTACTAACTATATTAAATCATATCTTCAAATGAAGCATTCATTTTATTGTCTCACTGAACCTTGTGTGTAATTGGCGCACTTACATCTAGAAGGAATGTAACACTGACAGGTGTGCCAATCTGTGACCACTGCCCAATTTCCTGGAGGTGGTTTCTGGGACATATACCCACACCTGGTAACCAATTCAACTGGACTAAGGTGCCAACTGAGAGTCAGCTGACCAGCAGTGTCTTGGGATCCTGTGGATGAAATGGTGATGGCCTTCTGAAAGCAAGGGAAGGCGGAGGCCTAGTGGTATTATCTCTGGACTCTTAATCCCGAGATCCAGGTAATGTAGTGGGGACCTTGGTTCGAATCCTGCCATGCCTGTTAATGGAACTTGAATTCAATATAAATCAAGAATCTAATGATGACGGGAGCCCATTGTCAATTGTTGGAAAAACCCATCTGGATCACTGATGTCCTTTAGGGAAGGAAACTGCCATCCTCACCTGGTCTGGCCTACATGTGACTCCAGACCCACAGCAATGTGGTTGACTCTTAACTGCCCTCTGGGCAATTAGGGATGGGCAATAAATGCTGGCCTAGCCAGTGGCACCCTCACCCTGTGAATAAATAATTAAAAAAAAGATCTGGGGGCAATAGAGAGCTGCAAAGGTCTCAGTTATGATCACAGATCTCCAGTGGAAGAGTTCTCCCTTCATTATGTTGGCATGGAAGCTGTGCCTTGGCTATATTTTGTGCCATTTGTAGGTCTTCCAGAGGGCACAGCCACCTTGAGGAGACCGCTGTGGTTTCCCACATACAGCAGCAGCGCCCCCTTCCTGTCATGACAGTGTTTACCAAGAAGAACATTGAACTGTCTCAATAACCCTCCTGGATTGGGAGCCAACCCATCATCCTTAATTGGATGGGGCTCGCAGTGATAAATGACATTCACAAAAGTCTCCTCCAGAGTCCTGTTGCAACCACTTCTGGGCTCCAAACTAGAATCCACTCAGCACTACTATCAGGATCCTGGGACTAAAATTCAGTTCACGAGTTTCAAACCTGACTGCACTTTGCAATGACACAAGTTGGAAGTATAATTGCTCCCATAAAAATTATTATATTTATTTTGAAAAGGCTGACATGGCAAACAGAAAGAAAATGATTATTGAAACTAAATCAAATAATGTACAACAGCAATAACGCAGATTTAGACCCAGCATAAAGCTCCACTAACCCTCGAGGCCAAATAACAGCTGACAGGAAAGTGCTGACAGACACTAATAAGAGAGTTTGGAAAGCATCAGACCCTTCTATTCATTTCTTCATATGTATTTGGAAATCTTGGGAAATTGGCAAAAGACTGGGTGAAGATTGTTCAACACGCATGTGGCATCTGTCCTCTTATTTACCACTGAATACTGGTGCTCAATAAAATTATTAGATTGATTCTGCAGCATTTGGGAGGACAGCCGTATCCAACCAATTCTAAACGTTCATAGAATCCCTACAGTGTGTAATCAGGCCATTCAGCCCATCGAGGCAACACTGGCCCTCCAAAGAGCACCCATCCAACCCCACACCCTCGATCCCTGTAACCCTGCACTACCCATGGCTAATATACCTAGCCTGCACATCGCTGGACACTATGGGTGATTTAGCATGGACAATCCACCCTAACCTGTGAAACCTTGCACTGTTGGAGGAAACCGGAGTAACTGTAGGAAACGCACACAGACACGGGGAGAATGTTCAAACTCCACACAGACAGACACACAAATGTGGAATCGAATCCAGGTCCCTGGCGCTGTGAGGCATCAGTGCTAACCACTGAGCTCAGAAAGTTTTGGCCAAGGTTGGTAAAAATCAAGGTCACAGGACCTTTGAAAATTCATGATGGGCAATGCTGAATTTTAAGGAGGTCATTGGTACATTCTCCATTCCAAATACTTTTGGAATTTTTTTAATCAAATAAAAGGTTTGGCCTTCATCCAGTGGAGTTTAGAAGGGTAGGAGGTGACTTGATTGAGGTGAGGGGGACTGGATAGTGTTGATGTAGTGAAGATGTTTCCACTTGCAGGAGAATCTAGAGCTAGGGGTCACTGTTTACAAAAAAAAAGGCTTTCCCATTTACGACAAAAATGAAGAGAACATTTTTCTGACAGAGGATCATAAGACTACGGAACCATCTTTCTCAAAAGATGGTAAAAGCTGAGTCTTTGAATATTTTTAGAGAAGAGGTAGATGGATTCTTGATAAAAGAAAAGGGCGTGAAAGGTTAATGGAAGTAGGCAGGAATGTGTTTTAATAATTATTATAATAATCTTACCGATGACAGAGTAAGCTCAAGAGGTCAAGAGTCCCACTCCTCTTTCTAATTCGTACATTCTTTCAGCGTCTGCAGGTTAAGGGGGTGACTTAATTACGGTGTTGAAGATGATTAAAGCAGTTGATAAAGTAGACATGGAGAAGTTATTTCTGCAGAATGTAGAGTACGAAACAATAAAGCATAGCCTTTTAATTAGAGCTCGATCATTCATTGGTGATACCAGGGAACACTCTGAAACAGAATTGTTGAAAATTTCCATTGCGACCACTCCCAGAAACCTTTTTTGCTTGGATGCGGGGGGTTCAACTGAAAATGTTAAATGAGTTTGAAAGGTTTTTTGGTGAGGCCATCACGGAACCAAGGCAGGTAAGGTACAGATGGTTAAATGGCAGAACTGGCTTTATGAGTTTAATGGCCTCCTCCTGTTCCTATGTAACAAAATTGGTTTTAAGAGCATGACTGAAAATATGTGGCTTCTGTACATAGATCAAGCATTTTGCAAAGCTTGGCATCAATATTTATTTACCAGGTACTCCCTGCAGTGGGAGCAATGATAATGTGTCAGACTTCATTGATGTCCTGTGAATCAAGTCAGGCTTTCACTGGGGTCCCGGGCAGGCTGCAAATTCATGAAAAGGTTGGGCTAATTCTGAAGCCGCTTGTGTAATAGCTTTATCATCGCAACTGGATAAATTTTAATGAAAGACATATAAAAATGTCACAATTAATTTGCTTTCATGGGAAAGCAGAATGTTAGCTTTAATCTCTATCAACACAGCTGTCATTTGGAATCGGAATCAGAATGGCATCTGTCAGAGTACTTCAGATTTGTAATCCTAAACTAATCACACCTCTTTGCTCAGCATTCTCCCGGGCCACCAAATTTACATTTTTAATTCTTTTTTGTATTTTGAAATGTCATAATTTATTATTCAACATTTGGCTTTCAATACATTGCTATTACTGTAGCCTAATTGGATTGGGCTACAATAATGACAAGTTAGACGAGCCTGCTGTCTGGTGCAGAAAGCAGGATTGCCCTGAGCTTTATATTGCTTGGCTACTCCTTCATCAAGCCTGTCATTAGGCCAGAAGCCCACAACAAAAGTCTGGGTATAAAACTATTAAAAAAGAACAATAGACAGACTATTGATGGCCCAAGCCATTTGTTTGTGCCTGTGAGAATTCTTTTCATGGAAAAAATCTTTGGAACTAGGGTCTGAAATGAATGAGCAAAGCTTTTTTTTCTCACCCAGGGCACGACTTGTATTTTTTGTGGTAGTATTACAATGGTCAAAAGTCAATGCTTTGCCCATGCCCTTTGCCCTTTGCCCTCTGCCCAATAACAGCCCTGAACAGCTGGCACAGTCCTTCTGATATGAGATACTGCAGTTTTAACACAGAAGGGTATTACTATTCACGAGGACCAGTGCAGAGTATCTGTCGATGGTAACTAGGCCTGCACCGATATCTGCAATTAGGTTCCCATACAGAATATATTACCTCAAAGAAATCCTTTTGTTTTGACCTCTCATCCATATGCTGGTGAAGTAAAAATGTTTCCAAAATCTTCATGTTTTTCTGCATTCAGCATTCACAATTAGTATTGAGGTCTTTCCCTGCCGTATTACTTAAACATATACTTATTTTTAAAAAGGCTTGATTTTAATCCAGACTTGGAATCAGATAGGATAACTACAGCAATTTAAGTTTACATCTACTTAATCTAGTAAACCATCCCCAAGGCACATTAGAGAAGTGAAATGTGTCACTGATCTACATGAGGGGATATTTGAACACGTGACCAAATACCTCATCGAAGCATGTTTCAAGAAGTCAATGAATAAAGGCAAAAAAAATAGACAGCTAGAGAGGTTGTAGGGAAGGGGTTGCAGAGTTTAGGGCTTGTGGCCATTGAAGGCATGGTCACCAACAGTAGTGTGATTAAAATTGGAGATGCGCAAAATATACAAATTAAAGGAGCACAGAGATCTCAGAGGATGGTAGAGCTGGAGGAGTCACACAGATAGAGAGGGGTAATGACATTGAGGGGTGTGAATAGGAGAATGAGAACTTTAAAATCAAGATGTTGACTGGTAAATCCTCTAAAGGAAGAGACTGTACTTTCTGTGGAGCTAAATAGAATCTTGCTGAAGAGAGAGATACGTTGTTGAAACTTTTTGTCATCAGAAAAAATGCAAGAATTTCAAATTTCAAATGTTCACAATTAGGTGGGACAAAATTGTGTTAATTGGATGGGAAATCAATTCTAATTTGCAGTGCATTGCATGGAAAATGTAACAGGGAATTAAGGCTCCTCAAGTTCTAGGGAAACCCAAAAGAAGACATAAGTATGAACATATTCTTCTTGTTTTTTAGAGCAGTCTGCACGTTAATATATGCTACTTCCAGCAAACATAAATTAGCCACATTACAGCTCACCTAATGACCTATAATTGGTTGTTAGTCCAGCGATCATCTCACTCTGTCATTAGTTGTGATTCTGCAGTTGGACAAAACAAGCTGAAAAATCCTGAGTGTGATAATAGCTCTCTCGATTGTTCAGTGTGCTACCTCCAGTGAGCGGCTGACCCCCAGCATCAGAATGTGAAGACGTTCAAAATCCAGGATGGCTATTTAGCCCAAGAAGTTTATTCTTCTGCAGACCATGTACGTATATTTTTTTCATGACACTCGAACTAATCAAAAACCATCAACTAATCCTTGCCTAATATCACACCCTTAACATAACTATAAATAACTCTCCAACTTCTAATATCCTTCCTAATACATATCAATCAAGTTCATTTGCAATACTGTCAAATGACCCCAAGTTAAATACTGTTCTGATGATGTAAAATATGGAATATTAATCTTTAAATACCTCATGATTTAACAATGAGTGTCTTCTCCCTAGGATGGGTGATTTCAAGATTAGGGGCATATTTTTAAGGTGAGAGGAGAAAGATTTTAAAATAGTAATGAGGGGCAAATTATGTACACAGAGGGTGGTTCACTTGTGGATGAACTTCCTGAGGAAGTGGTCAATGTCTGGAGAATTGACAGACATGTTTGTATCCACTCTGGCCACAGGTGAGGTCGCAGAGGACTGGAGAATAGCCAATGTTGTCCCATTGTTTAAGAAGGGTAACAAGGATAATCCTGGAAATTACAAGCCTGTGAACCTCACGTTGGTTGTAGGGCAATTATTGGAAAAGCTTCTCAGGGACAAGATCTATATGCATTCAGAGGCAAATGGACTTATTAGCAATAGACAGCATGGTTTTGAGCGGGGGAGATCTTGCCTCACTAACTTGATCAAGTTTTTTGAGAAGGTGACGAAGATGATTGATGACGGAAAAGCGGTTGATGTTGTCTATATGGACTTCAGTAAAGCCTTCGACAAGGTCCCTCATGGCAGACTGGTACAAAAGGTGAAGTCACATGGTATCAAGGTGAGCTGGTAAGATGGATATAGAACTGCTTAGTCATAAGAGACAGAGGGCAGCTGTGGAATGATGCTTTTTGAATGGAGGGCTGTGACTAGTGATGTTCCACAGGGACCAGTGCTGGGACCTCTGCTGTTCGTGGTCTACATAAATGATTTGTAGGAAATATAGCTGGTCTAATTAGCAAATTTGCAGACAATACAAAGATTGGTGGAGTTGCAGGCAGTGAGGAGGATTGTCAGAGGATAGAGCTTTAGTTTGGTCACACATGGAATATTGTGTCACCACGCTACCAGAGGGATGTGGATGCTTTGGAGAAGCGACAGAAAAGGTTTACCTGGATGTTGCCTGGTATGGGGGATTTTAGCTATGAAGAAAGGTTGAATAGACTGAGTTTGTTTTCACTGGAATACAGGAGGTTGAGGGGCAACCTGATTGAAGTTTATAAGATTGAGAATGGAATGGATAGAGTGGAAAGTATGAAGCTTTTTCCAAGGGTGGAGGGGTCAATTACTGGGGAACACAGGTTCAAGGTGCAGGGTGGGATATTTAAACGAGATGTGCGAGGTATATTTTTCACACAAAGGGTGGTGGGTGCCTGGAACACAGTGCCAGAGGAGGTGGTGGAAGCAGACACAATAGCAGCTTTCAAGAAGCACCTGGATGAATACATGAATAGGAAGGGAATAGAGGGATACGGATCCTGTGAGTGAAGACAGTTTTATTATGGAAGTGCAAAACATGTCAGCACAGGCTTGGAGGGCTAAAGTGCCTGTTCCTGTGCTGTATTGTTCTTTGATTCAGAAAATTTTGTTGATTGCCTCCTTAATGGTCACTACATAAATAAGTAATTATTGCCTTGTAGAAAAGGAACTTAAACCTTTGTTGTGATCAAGCAAGGAAATTAAACAGAGGGGAGCCAATTTGTCCCTTCTCGCCTGCTCATAACAATACCCACTTTGCGAGCCTTCATCTTGCAGAGAAAGTAATCTGCAATCTTTCTGTGATGTCTGTAGTTTCTACATGCAACCTAAACCTAACTCATTGTTCGAGTTAAGCACTGCATACAATTCTGGTCACCCTGCTAAAGGACTGACGTTATTAATCTGGAAAGGATGCAAAAAATATTTACAAGGAGGTAACTGAATTTCGAGGGTTTGAGTTATAGGTAGAGACTGAAGAGGCTGGGACATTTGTCCCTGGAGCATAGGAGGCTGAGGGGTGACTTTACAGAGGTTTATAAAATCATAAAGGGCACAGATAAGTCTTTTCCCCAGGGTAGGGGATTCCAAAACTAGAGGGCATAGGTTTAAGGTGAGAGGGGAAAGATTTAAAAGATACCTGAGGGGCAACTTTTTCACACAGAGAGTCGTGCGTGTAAGGAACGAGCTGCCAGAGGAAGTGGTAGAGGTGGGTACAATTACATCATTTAAACGACGTTTGGACAGGTAGATGGATAGAAAAGGTTTAGAGGGATATGGGCCAAATGCAGGCAAATGGGACTAGTTTAGTTTAGGAGATCTGGTTGGTATGGACGAATTGGACCGAAGGGTCTGTTTCCACGCTGTATGACTGTATTACTCTTAAATAGCTTGCTTACTTCACCTTTATCAACAACTTGCTCTCCTTGCTTTGCTTTCAGAACAACCCAATGCAAGAAGCAAATCTCTCTCCTATGCATTTGCCTAAACTGTGAATCAAACAGATACCCTATAAACACAGATACTTAAACTTCTGCAGTCCAGTATTCTACCTGAAGTAAAAATGAATAGTTATTATCTGAAGTGTTTCATTTTTGCATGAACAGCAACTTCAATAAAACTAGCCCAGAAATTAGTTTCTGGAAACTACGTATTTGATTCAAGATGGTCATTTCAATTCAAATTGCTTATCATTCAAAATCGTAAAGGGATAAAATGTATCTCTCTCTCTCTCTCTCTCTCTCTCTATATATATATATATATATATAAAACTGCATTTTAGTTTTCACACTGTAGCTTTCTTGTAAGCTTGGCAGGTGATGGATTAGAACATCTTTGGCACCCTCACTTAACACACTTTTCACTTCCTCCTACGCTGATTAATCTTTTACAACATATTAGAAATGTTGAGAATTTTAACCCTCCCAGTCAACTCTGTTGACAACAATCTTCAAGTTTCCAAAAGCTAAGTGTCACATCACCTTGCTGTTATATCTTCAGTCATCTTGTCTTATCTAGTGCACATTTGGGTAGAACTTTCAATTCCGACTTAGAAGCTTCTGAGCCTTAACTCCCAGTCCAGGCCTTAAGGATACAGTCTAGGCTGACAATACAGTACAGTTCATAGAATCCCTACAGTGTGGAAGCAGGTCATTCAGCCCATCGAGTTCACACTGACTCTCCAAAGAGCATCCCATCCGGAACCCTACCCTATCCCTGTAAGCCTGCATTTCCTATGGCTATTTCACCTAACCTGTACATCTTTGGACTGTGGGATGAAACTGGAGCCCCTGGAGACAACCCACACGGACATGGGGCGAGTTTTCAAATTCCACTCAGACCGTTGTCCACGGCTGCAAGCAAACCTGTGTCCCTGGCACTGTGATGCAGCAGTGTTAACCACTGAGCTATGGTACCACCTCAGTTCGAAGGGCGTGCTGCTTTGTTTGATGTGTCACCATTTAGATGGCATTTCTACTTCATTCAAGGTATATGAGCATTGCTGGGAAGGCTACAATTTATTTCCTATTCCTAATAGCCCTTGAGAAGGTGCTGTCAATCCACTTTCTTGAACCACTGCTGTCCATCTTATGTAGACACTTCCACAGTACTGTTGGGCTGGTGGAGGTAAAATTCCACGATTTTGACCATGCAACGGCAAAGGAATGGCCATATAATTCCAAGTCAGGATGCGTGTGATTGTAGAGAGGAATGTGCAGTGCTGTCTTTGTCTTTCCAGGTAGTTGAGGTCATGTGCTTGGACGATGTCGGTGAATGGGTCTTGGCACTTTCCTGGACTGCATCGTGTTGGTGGTACACATTGTGTCTCCAAGGCACCATCTTCTATCTTCAGGTGCCCCACGAAAGAGTCAGTCTCCAGCCTGCAACTGATTCCCTATTTGTAGGCAATGAACGTTTTAGTAGCACTATCTTCCCACAAAAATAGTGCATTTAAAGTAAGGTATTGTTGCCAAGCCCATTGCAGTGCAAGGCACCATGTAAAGAAATGTTTTCTTCCCTTCCTCACATTCTCCTCTATTCTGGGTAAAGGTTGGTCGTGATTGGCTTCTCAAGTTCAAGAGAAAAGAACGTCAATTTTCAAAATCATGTGGCAAATTTGCTGATGTGCACCAACTGAATTGAAGTGTCTACTGTTCAGATTGCACCAACATTAGCTGTTCTTAGCTATCTGTGCTGAAAAGCCAATCCTTGGAGCCTGTTAGCTGGAACTTTTAGAAGGCACGACTTTACCCAACAGAAGAGAGAAGGAACAATGCAGTAGGGTGCTAATTAAGCCCGTGCTGATTAATCAATCATAATCAATTAATATTTAAAATGCAGCACAATCTTTCATAATCAATTAATGTGTTTGTGACTGTGTTAGGCAGATTGGGAATGGAACACACGTTAGTTCAGATAATGCACAGAGGACAAACACTAGCTCAGAATTTTAATAGTTTTGGATTTTATTTTCCAAAGTAATTCAGATTTTACAACACATTGGTGAGATCCCTATGCATGTGGAGGCCCCCTAGAAACACTTCGTTTGAGTCAATACTTAGAAGGCTCAAGAGCTTCAAATCATATGTAAGGTTTGAGGAAGAGGTGGGAGAGGAAATGTGAGATTTTTTTTGTCTTAATACAGCAAGTGGCTGCCTAATAATCACTGAATAGTGTAATGATCCCAGCTAATGGTATTACTGGACAAATCAGATCCCAGAGTGAAGGTTGGCTTGGTAGACCATAAATTTGATTTTTTTTGGTTTACTGTGGTGTTCGACCACTGAATCAATTCACAAGAGGCTGCCAATATACTTGTAGCAAAAGAACATAAAAATTATTACTCAAAAGTAATACACAAACTACATTGCACTGTCAAGAAAAATTGAAATAACTCATCATAAGCATCAGACTGAAATATTCATCATTTTTATCTCAGTAATATCTGTGCTGGCACCCAAACATCAGTATAAAGTCACCCCTTTCTCCACATTAAAGCTTCTTGCTCAGTTGGTACCATTTTATCTTTCAGCAAATTTCTTTGCATTTGTGAGATACTGAAAACAAACTGTTATTACCATGAATTAACATGAGTTCCCTAAATCCATCCTTCCAAATTATGGGGTCAATTAGCTCAGTTAGCTGGATTTTTAACAGAAAAGGGGCAGCAGAGTGGTTCAGTGGTTAGCACTGCTGCCTCACAACAGCAGGGGTCTGGGTTCAATTCCACCCTTGGGCGACTATCTGTGTGGAATTTGCACATTGTCCCCGTGTCTGCGTGGGTTTCCTCTGGGTGCTCCGGTTTCCTCGCACAATCCAAAGATGGGCAGGCTGGGTAGATTGACCATGCTAAATTGTCCATAGTGTTCAGGGATGTGTAGATTAGGTGGGCTATAGGGGGAGGGGTCTGGGTGGGATGCTCTGAGGGTCAGTGTGGACTTGTTGGGCCAAAGGGCCTGTTTCCACACTGTAGGGATTCTAAGACAGCTGGTAAAGTGATACCAAGAGCATAGGTTCAATTCCTATGTCAGCTAAGGTTACCATGAAGGACCCTCCCTCTTAATCTCTCTTCTTGCCTGATGTGTGGTGACCCTCAGGTTAAACCATCACCTGTGGTCTCCTTTTCTTATGAGACACTGGGACTATGGATGATTTTACTTATCTTCAACAGTGTGGTTGGGTGTGTCCCACTCTGACACTTCCACAAACTACAGACTTTTCTAATCTGCAGTTTGATTATTGTCACATTTTATTCATTGTCTGCAGGAGCAAACTCTCTGGAAAGGGATGCCCAATTTTGCATTGCATGATATGAGGTATATTCCTGCTGCAATTGACAAAAGTCGGCTGATTAACATCTTTAAGAAATCACATTTGTGCAGCATCTTGAGTGTACAGATCTTCCACAGAGGTGCCAGTAAAATGGACACCAGAGCCAAAAGTAGTGAGATTAGGAGCGGGAGCCAACTGTTTGGAAAGAAAAATAGGATTTTAGGGATTTTTAGCATGAAAGGGAGAAAGTGAAAAAGAGAAGTGAAGAGTATTCCAATAATTGGAATCCAGGTGACTACAAGCAATTGTAAATCCCTCAATGGTTCTAAAGCTGACTGTATACAGCTTCCAATGGAATGTCACTTTACAATCCACTAATAGCATTGTCATAGCAACAGAACAGCTACCGAAGTTAATGTTTTAGTTGTGGAATGAAAATCTTAGAGAGCAAACTGTGTCCAAATTCCTGGTATCATCTTTTATACAATGTTTAGCCCTCAGATTATAAATTTTGTGTCACGTGCTG
The DNA here is from genome assembly GCF_021869965.1 of Rhincodon typus. NCBI lineage: Eukaryota > Metazoa > Chordata > Chondrichthyes > Orectolobiformes > Rhincodontidae > Rhincodon > Rhincodon typus. The sequence continues at coordinate 14,408,736 of NC_063367.1, read as the reverse complement.
CTCATAGGTAATTAACAATAAATTAATATTGAACAGGAATAGAGTTCCCAAGGCTCTATTTTTCATGCTCCTTTAGAGCATTCATATTCATAGAACCCCTACAGTGTGGAAACAGGCCATTTGGCCCAACAGGTCCACACTGCCCCTCAGAAGAGCATCCCATCCAGACCCATTCCGCTAACTCTGCATTTCCCATGTCCAACACTCCTAACTTAAACATCCCTGGGAACTATGGGCAATTTAGCATGGCCAATCCACCTACCCTGCATATCTTTGGAGTGAGGGAAGAAACTGGAGCACCCGGAGGAAACCCACACAGATGTGGGGAGAGTGTACAAACTCCACACAGATAGTCACCTGAGGCTGGAATTGAACCCAAGTCCCTGGTGCTGTGAGGCAGCAATGCTAACCACTGAGCCACTGTGTCGCCCCAAGATCATGGTGACATTCAGGACTGCTTCAGAGACTGCAGTTTAAAATAAAATGATGTTTTGAACAAAACTATAGTTGATAACAGCACTGAATTGAGGAGCAAATGTTGGAATCTGCACTGAAAAGAAAATGAGCTGGAAATCTCAGGGAGTAAGGCAGCACCCCATGGAGGGAGAACAAACTAACATTTCAAGTCTAGATGACTCTTCATCGGAGCTCAGGAAGATAGTTTTTAAACAAGTAGGGAGACAGAGAAGTATGGGCAATAAACAAAAAAGAAGGTCTATGTTTGGGTGGAAGGCAGAAATGATTAAAAGTCAGTCCACTATTAAACCTGGACCATATCTAAACAGCTCAAACTACTGCACTTATCCAGCCCTCTTCATGATCAATAGATCTAGATGAGTAAATCTGGATTCTTGATCTGTCGGGAATCAAGGGTTATAGGGAAAACATGGGAAAGTGGACGTGAGGAACTTCAGATCAGCCACAATTCCATTGAATGGTGGGACAGGCTCGAGGGGCTGAATAGCCTACACCTGCTCCTTTTTCTTATGGTCTTATGGTCTTCACAATATTGTTCCATGAAGGTCCCGTTTTGAGTGTCCCAAAGTGAGCTCACACAACAGAAGATGACAACAAAAGGAGGTAAATCTGTTACCCCAGAAGGAGGTGTTAAATTTTTAATGGGGACTAAGCAACCACCAAGCTTGAGGTTGGGCATCAGGTCATTCCCTATCAGGAAGAGTCTGTGGGTTACTGGGAACATGGGAGAGATGGGAAGAGCCAACTGGGCTGAAACAATTCGTACTCCAATCAATGTGGAAGCTTATTGCTGGCCCAGAGGACCAATAAGAAATTCTGTCATAAACCCAATTTTCCAGATCTGTGCTCCAGAATCTCATGGGCTGTGGATAGAGGCCAAACTTTGAGGGGTGGCATGGTGGCTCAGTGGTTAGCACTGCTGCCTCACAGCGCCAGGGACCCAGATTCGATTCCACCCTCAGGCGACTGTCTGTGTGGAGTTTGCACATTCTCCCCGTGTCTGCGTGGGTTTCCCCCCGGGTGCTCCAGTTTCCTCCCACAGTCCAAAGATGTGCAGGTTAGGTGGAACGGCCATGCTAAATTGCCCGTAGTGTTCAGGGATGTGGAGATTAGGTGGGTTATAGGGGGATGGGTCTGGGTGGGATGCTGTGAGGGTCAGTGTGGACTTGTTGGGCCGAAGGGCCTGTTTCCACGCTGTAGGGATTCTATGAGGAATCACAATGATTCAATGTTAGTTCCCAAGCATGACTTTGAAGAGAAATACAAATGTCCTCACAGTACAACTGTAGAAATATTGTTTTCAGCAGTTGCTCAAGCTTTGCTTCCTTCCTTGAGACTACCTGAAGTGAACTATCCCCATTGCAGTCAAATACAGAGCGAGATGTAGCAAAATTGAAGCCTGCAGGGTCTGTAACTGCAGCTGTGTTGCAGCTGGCATTGTGTGGTACATCATTAAGAAATGATGAGTCTCTGAACTGAGATGACACATTAAACAGAATGCCATCTCTTCAGAGTGACAAGTTAAATGTGCTTGGCCGATACTTAACAAAATATTTACATTTTTCCAATCTTTCATTTTCACAGCAACTTACACAAGACTATTTTTTTTAACAAATAAGTAGCATTCTATGTGCCAAAACAGAAGAGAATTCTTGTATATCAGTGTAGAGGGTTGCAGGGTGTGCTTTCCTATCAATTAATGCTCTACAGGTGGAATTTTCGCCTCACTGAGGTGACGAGAGGGAAATAATTGGGCAAATTGGCCTCGGGAGATACTCACCACACCCTTTCTAATCACCTCATCTAGTAAATGCTGGATGACAACGTCCATTTGGGACCCGTCACTAATTAAGGCCTATAATTGTTCAATTAATAGCCACTTAGAGGCCTCAGCTCACCATTAACTCAATTACCTGGCAAGCAAGAAAGACAGCTAGTTTAGGGAAACCGAGATCTGGGTGCCACTGGCTAGACCAACATTTATTAACCATCTCTAATTGCCCAGAGGACACTTGAGAGTCAACCACATTGCTGTGGGTCTGGAGTCACATGTAGGCCAGACCAGGTAAGGATGGCAGTTTCCTTCCCTACAAGGCATTAGCAAACCAGATGGGTTTTTCCCCCAACAATTGGCAATGGATTCATCATTAGACTCTTATTTTATTGAATTCAAATTTCACCATCTGCCCTGGGCAGGGTTTGAAATGAGGTCCCAGAACTTTGGGACTCAAGATAAACAGTCCAGCAATAATGCCAGTGAACTGTCACCTTCCCATGTGTAGCATCTGAAGTGTGACAAGAACATGTGAACAAACAGGGAAATCCTACACACGTGCAGTTATATAAATACAAGACATGCACTCATTCCATGTCTTTCATGGGCTCAGGTCATCCAAAACAATGAAGCAATTTTGATGGGTGGTCACTGTCAAACTTTGGGAAACTTTTCAACCAAAATTAGCACAAGAACCTGCAACAGACGGGAATTTCATTCTGACCAGATGATCTGGTTTGGTTGCGTTGGCTGAGGGACAATCATTCTTCAGCAGACTTGGGAAAGACTGCCTTGTCCTTCTTTAAAATAATGACTTGTAATCTTTAATAAAACCAAAATAGCGTGGATGCTGGAATCAAAAAAAAGAGCAAGTTTGGTAGTACCCTGTGGAGAGAGAAACATGGTTAATGTTTTGAGTCTGATATGTAAAGCTGCGGTAGCCTTACCAGATCAATGGGGCTGCTCTCTCTCCTCAGAGAGAAAGAGATATGACTCATGGAGGGTTAACCTGAGGGATACAATGCCTCAGGTGAGGGGAGAGGTTGAGGAAGAGGATTCTTCACGGAAACCTCAGCCGGCATGGAAATTGGCAGTATTCTGCATTGCAAACCAGCTACCCAACCGACTGAGCTACCCAACCTGTTGGGACTCTGCTCCAGAGCTAGAGATGTAAAGCACAGAAAAAAGACCCTTTGGTCCAACTCATCCATGCAAACCAGATATCCTAAATTAATTTAGTCTCATTTGCCAGCATTTGGCCCATATCCCTCCAAACCCTTCGTATTTATTCCAGATGCCTTTTAAATATTGTTATTGTACCGGCCCTCACCACTTCCTCTGGCAAATTCTATATACGCACCATCTGCTGTTTGAAAAAGTTGTCCATTAGGTCCTGTTTATATCTTTCCCCTCTCACCCTAAACCTATACCCTCTAATTTTGGACTCCCCTACCCTGGGAAGAAGACCATGCCTGTTCACTCTATCCATGCCCCTCACGATTTTATGAACCTCTATAAGATCAATCCTCAGCCACCAACGTTCCAGTGAAAATAGCCTCAACCTATTCAGCCTCTCCCTGTAGCTCAAACCCTCCAACCCTGATGACATCCTTGTAAATTTTTTCTGCATCCTTTCAAATTTAACAACATCTTTCCTATAGCTGGGAAACCAGCTATAGGTTTGAATGCAGTACTGTAAAAGTGGCCTAACCAATGTTCTGTATAGCCATACACGATGTCCCAACTCCTATACTCAATGCACTGGCCAATAAAGGCAAGTCTGCTACTTGTAATCATTTGCATCTGCCTGCAAATGCTGCCTGGGGTCAGTTCAACATCTCACTTCAGAGACAATGCAGCACTCCCACAGTATTTTGAGTATCTTTAGATCAAGTCATGTTTGGTACACGTTTGAGTTTTGAGTTCAATGATAATGCAGAAGCTCATAAAGTAGAGCACTTTATTTCTGAGATTTATTGTGATGTGAAATTTGGAAGAAAGAGAATCAAAAAAAATCACAAAGCCTTTCTTTTATTAAAAAAAATCACCTTAATTATTCCATGCATTATTATCTTTGATGTCTTGTGCAGTATGAGTGAAGGTGATTGGAGTTAATCAGCAAATGCACTTATCTGGGATAAATCTCTGGCAGTGAGATATATTGATTGTTGCTTTTGATTACAGCTTTGATGCAATAGTTAGGAACAGTCGGCGAGACCATTTGTAAATCACAAGTCGAGTACTTGAATAGGCAAATCCAGAACAATGATCCATTGTGTCCTGGGCACCTCATTTAAAGATAAATTGCCCAGCCAGGACTGTAAAATTAACATTCTGCAAAAGCATGTTGTGAAGATATTTACATGCATAAATCTGTTCACTTACATTGACAATTAGATTGGATTTCAGAGGATGTTGCAGAAGATGTTGCTTATGGTCTGAGAGCAATTTGGGTCAGTGTAGTTTTCTTGCTTGTAACACACTTCAAATTACACTGATTTATTGCAAAAGATGATGGAACCAACAACCAGCATTATTGAAACAACAGCAGAAAACATGGCTTTTCAGATTATCACGCCTGTACTGGTGTCAGTTTTACGACTTGAGGTGTCGATTTCAATCCCTTTCCTAATACTATTTTCTTGTCCTTTATAAATATCCATTTCAAGAATTTATCTAGTTCCTTTTCAATGGACACTGACCGGAAGACCATACAATCAGTAGAAGTAGACCATTTGGTCCATCCAGTCTGGTCCACCATTCAACGAGATCACTTGCTAATCTGATAATTCTCAACTGCATTTCACTGCCTTGTCCAAATAACCCATAATTCTTTTACTGATTTAAAATCTCAACCTTGACCATGTGTAATGATGCAGCCTCAATAGCCTTCCACAAATGCATGACCCTCTGAGAGATGGAATTCCTCCTCATCTCTGTTCTTATTTGGTGTCTCCTTACTTGGAAGTTATGTTCTCTGGTCCTAGACTCTCTGACAATGGGAAATGTCTCCTGGGCATCAAGTTCCCAATAATATTACATTTCAAAAACATCTTCTGGTCATTCTTCTAAACTCCACAGAGTACAAGTTCAACCTACTCAACTTCTGCTCGTAAGAGAGTCCGTCCATACCTAATATCAATTTAGTGAACCCTATCTGTACTGCCTCCAGTGCCAAAGTCTATGCCTCATTAGCTATTTGTGGTAAGGACTTCCATAGTGTCGTGGTCATTTGTGTGACTTCACTTTTACTTTGAGCCACCATTAAGTTAGATTTAGAATTACAGGCAATTCTCCTATAACCCAATAATTGCATTCTTGCTTGACCTTGCATTATCGAAAATCGTGCTATAGAAAATCAGCATAGAAAATAGCATTGTAGGGAAATTGCTACAGAAAATCATGTTATAGGGAAATCGCTATAGAAAATCACTATAACTATACAGCAGAAAGTTCGCGTTATCCAAACAGTGTCCACTATCCATCAATCGAGTTCCAGCCAATTTGTCTTATCAAAGCACACATTACAGCAGAACCACCTGTATATTGCTTCCGTCCCAACAACAATCTGGGTGTAACAGCACTTTATGGACTGCAGGGGTACAAAGAGATGGCTCACCACCACTTTCTCAAGAGCAAGAAATATTACCCTTGCCACATCTGTGAGCGAAAATTTAGAAGAAATCGTCAGTCTATTCCACTTTGTAACTCATTACTGGTACAATATGCAAATGCATCTTCAAACGCTTTCCAAATTGAATTGCCTCTTAAAGTTCACTGTTTCAGTGGAGGCAAACACAGCAATGTAGAAAATAGGAGTAGGAGTAGGCCATTTGGCCCTTCGAGCCCGCTCTGCCATTCAGTATGGCTGGGAGGTGACCCTGGATCAGGACTCCCAGTGATGTTACCAAGGCGGTGGCAGAGGAACTGGAGACTCCTGGGGCATCAGCTGAACCTGAAATGGGGACTTATTGCAGCCCATCGGCCAGAACACCTCACAGAAACTCTGGAGACCTTAAGAAAACCTGGGCCCCTGTTTGACAAGCAGGATTGTAAAATTGAACATTATTTCTTACCTTTCTGCCTTTATATTTTTTGGTTAAATAAACAGAAGATGAAGCTGTATTTAAGCAATTTTTTTCATATGTTTTGTAATAAAAATGGCACTAGATTGTGGTGACAAAGCACTTTTCCCTACATTTTCCCAAATACACGTGACAGTAAAATTATTCATCATCCATCTCAGTCCCCTGTTCCCACTTTCTCCCCATATCTTTTGCTCCAGTTGGCCCAAAGAACTATATCTAACTCCTCAAAAACATTCAATGTTTTGGCCTCAACCAGTTTCTGTGGCAGAGAGTTCCATAGGGTTCACCCCTCTCTGGCTGAAGAAATTTCTCCCCATCTCAGTCCTGGATGACCAATCCCGTATCGTTAGACTGTGACCCCTGGTTTTGGACTCCCCAGTCAACGTGATAAAAATTAATCACCTTTTATTTCAGCTTAGGAAATTCTGCATGACTGCTTTCATTCGGTCAAAATCTGTATGTTCAAAATGATCTGCATTCAGAGCCAAGCCTTTGGTTTAAATTCATGCAAATTTTGGCAAAGCAACGTGCCAAGTCTTCAAACAGATAGCTTGGGGGAGGTACTGAGCTGCACAATTCAAAATTATTAGTTTAGAACAACAAAGAATTTTTGGTTTTTATTTTGGGAAAATAGCAGTTTAATAGGACTTGTAAATATATTTGTTAAATTATAGGTCCTCATTTACTTATTCATTTATTTATCATTAAAACAAATTGCTAGTTCAATTCTAAAGCCACTAAACAAAATCTGCTGCGACACAAACTAGACAGTAGGTAAAGCAATTCTGCTTCTTATCTGGGCATAACAACTTATCCAGATTTGTTCATGCCTCGCAACTCTGTGACACAGGACTCTGTGCTCTACGGGCTGTTCCATGGGATGCACACCGAGACAAAAATCGACTGCACCTGGAGGACCATCAGCTGGGTGAAAGATGCTCTTTGGTCTGGCCAAAAACAGTTGGTCTTCCAGAGCAAAGAATTGACCTCAAATGAATTTTACAGACTGTCACATTCCAAACTCCGGGACTATGTGCTGAGGGATGTGCTGAAGCTTGGGGAGCTGCTGCTGAGACACAATGGGTAAAGACTACTGTTTAAGGTCTTTTTGGCAAAGAATATCGGGAGTGGATTCAGTTGTCAGACCCACCCGACCATTGCCTCAAAGTATATGCAATTATTTTTCCTGCACAAGTTAAAAACGCCTTTGTGTTTACAACTGCATGGTAGCTCTGTGGGGTGTGAAACTTGAATATGTTGTTTGCGTTTCTTTTCTCATTCTGCAAAGATTGTATGGAACAGATTTTGAACTCTTTGTATGTATTTATAGACAATCTTTTAATGAATAAAGCATATTTTTGCAATTAAAAAAATTATCTGGATTTCTGGGCTGGGGTAAAGAATATGAGAACATAAGAACTAGGAGCAAGAGTAAGGGATTCAGCAGCTTGAAACCTCTCCGCCATTTCATATGATCTTGGCTGATCTCATCTCGGCCTCAACTCTACTTTCCTTCCCATAATCCTTCAACCATTACTAATTAAAAATCTGTCCATCTCCTCTTTAAATGTATTCAATGTTCCTGCATCCACTGCACACTCGTATAGTGAACTGCACAGATTCATGGCCCAGTGGGAGAAATAAGAGTATTCAAAAGTCCATCAAGATCTGACAGCACTCAAAAATATTTAAGTCAAAATATGTTGAATACAAATAAAAATATGTGGGTTATCGATGGTCATACTTGGCCATTCTCTGTCATTTAACTTCATTCTGTCGTTGAGGCTGAGATTCCATTCCATTCTGACCTGGCAATCCTTTCTGTTTCTCTGCGCAAGTGACTGTCCTGTCTCCACTTCCAACAGTGAAGCCTGTGTCAGGAACTGGATTATGCAGAGTCATAGAACACTATCACAATTTAAATGATAGTGAAGTCTAATAATGCAATGATAGTGTCTGTAACACATGATACTTCATTGGGTGGCACAGTGGCTCGCTGATCAGCACTACTGCCTCACAGTGCCAAGGACTAGGATTCGACCCCAGCTTTGGGTGACCGTCTTTTTGGAGTTTGCACATTCTCCCTGTGGCTGTGTGTGTTTCCTCTGGGTGCTCCGGTTTCCTCTCACAGTCCAAAGATGTGTAGTTGAGGTGGATTGGCCGTGCTAAATTGCCCTGTACTGTCTAGGGGTGTGCAGGTTAGGTGGGTTAGCCACGTGACATGCAAGGTTAGGGTGTCGGGTCTGCGTGGGATGCTCTTTGGAGGGTTGGTGAGGACTAGATGGGCCTGCTTCCACACTAAAGGGATTCAATGATTCAGAGATCTCTTGAAGAGGCAGGACCACTACCAGAGTTGAAGAGATGTGTGTATCCAATATGCTGTGAATAGATTTATCGTCACATGTATATAAGAATTATATATGTGTTTTTTTTTAAGTGTTACACACAAAGAGTCACTGCTTGATATTGGCTGATAAGGGGATCCTGGGTTTCGGTACTGGACTCTGGGGTCTCTGTTACAGGCCTCTAACCTCGCCACAATTGTGATTGCTGCATCTGAGCTGGAGCCGCAGGGCCTGGGGACGCACGGCTTTTGTGCCTCCGGTTCCCCATCCGACACACCTCCAGATACTGCTGCTGATTACCGGACTTCGGTGTTCCTCCGTTACCCCTTTCGCCAACGCTTCCACTCCTTCGGGCTCCCGGGACTAGCCGCGGACCCGGAGCCTTGGACTAGCCGACGGGTCCGGCCCGGAACCTGCTCCTCGCTCACCGGGTAAACCTGGCTTAGGGTGGAGCCATGTCCTGGCATTGTTGCTGCTGCCGCTGGATGCCTTCTCCTTCACCCCCACCCTCCCCGCTTAAGAAAAACGAAACAAAAAGAACAAAGGAAAGAAAGAAAAAGAACAAAAGCAAGTAAAGAAATAAAGCAGATGGCAGTGGACCAGCTCAGCGCTCAACCATGCAACTCCGTTGCTATCTTATATAGAGTTACAAGTTATACCTTATAATGTCATATTTTATAGAGTTATACCTTATAAAGAGTTTTAAAGTAAGCACATTGTACTCAAGGAACAGTACTTGGGAGATTATAACTAATTGGACCCCATACACACAATAAAACAGGCTTGGGCTGTGATATGGTGGATAATAATCAGATGTCACTTACTGACGCCTATACCTACCTATAGGTAGTCCTAACTATCTCCCTTTGGCACCATCATTGCTTAGCTCCCCCACTTTCAAAATCCAAGTGGACATCATTAACCAGAAAGTGAATCGGGATCAGATGTATCAGTGCTGTCAGTGGAAAAGCCTGGCTGAGAGTCTGGTACTCTGTGATGAATTGCTAACTTGTTGACCCCCAAAACCTTTTCATCATCTAAAAAGATAAAGTCAGCAGTGTGATGAAATACTTCTTACTTGCTTGGTTGGGTGTAGTAGTTACTTTGATTGGTGTCCCTGGCCTTAGACTCAGTGCACACCGTCTCCATTACTGGAGCATTATGGCTGTTCTTAATACATAAAATCTAAAGGACACACAGCAGTGAATCACCAAGTTCACTTCAACTTCACGCACACTTCTTTACAGTTCCCTGGAGGCACAGGTTCAAATCCCACCGCAGCAGCTCGTAGAATCTCAGTTCAATTAATAAAATCCAGAATTAAAATCTACTCCCAATAATGGTGACCATTACATCATCAATGATAGCTGCAAACACCCAACCGATCCACTAAAGCCTTGAAGCGAAAGTGATACTCGTCATAGGCCCAGAGGATGATAGGCTGCTCTCTCATTAGAGAGAGAGAAAGAGAGTGATGAGTTAAACCAAGTGTCACTACGCTTAAGACAGGGGGCAACAGCGAGAAAGCCAATTCTTCAGTTCTGAAGAAGGGCCACCGGACCTGAAACTTTAAGTCTGATTTTTTCTTCACAGATGCTGCCAGACCTACTGAGCTTTTCCAGCAACTTCTGTTTTTGTTCAATTCTTCATGGTGACTGTTAAGGGAATTGAACCTGCATTGTTGGTGTCAACATATGTCACAAACCTGCCATTCAGTTGTCCTAGTCTTGTGTCTCTGGTTGTGGATCACTCTTAACTTCTCATTGAAATGGCCTAGCAAACAATTCAGTTCAAGGGCAATCATGGATGGACAACAAATGCAGATCTTGCCAGTGATGTCTACATCCCGTGTAAGAGTAAAAGAAAATGACAGCTTACTTGAGAGGTTTCATCTACCTACTCATTAAACCCTAACTCTGCAATAAAGCAGGGATAACATTGATATTCAATCTAGCAATCATTGGTTTGTTAAGAGTATTGTGATACTTGTGGTCAGGTACTGTCATGCCAGCAGGGACTAGAACTTAGTGGCTGTCAAACTCTTTCATCCCTGGACCACTTCGAACGGGCTAACCTGTGAATCGTCAATTGTTTCTACCACAGTCCCTTTCACTCATCAAAACATATCGTCAGAAATTAATGAGAAGAATATTGTTGTTGTTAATGAGACACCAATGAGGTGATATAATAAAACAAAGAACTGCAGATGCTGGAGATATGAAACAAACAAAAATTGCTGGAGAAACTCAGCAGGTCTAGCAGCATCGATGGTTAAAGTCCAATGACCCTCCTTCAGAACTGGGGTGCTGATTGGCTCCAAGCCGGAGTCTCATGTCCAACCTTATGCCAATTTGGTTCTTTTAATTTGTTCACAGCCCTTGTAGGTGTTAGAAATCTGATCGCACTGTTATATTTTGTTGGGAATAGGAATGGCTGTTTTTGAATTGTAGAAGGGAGTCCAGCTTATTGGTTAGGTAGAATTGCCATAGTCCCAAGAGGACTGTTCTCACATGACAGACAGATGAGTGCCAGTGAGATTTACCTGAGGGTCATCAGCTGGTGTGGGAAATTGAACCTGCATTGTTAGTGTCACTCTGCAAGCTGTCCAGCCAACTGAGCTATCCAACTCTCTTTAGCTTACTGGAACTGTATGTGAAGCTATTATTACCAGTTTTAACCTGAATATAGCCAACATCATTGCTCTGTCTTTTGAGCACAGGAGTTGAAATGTTATGTTGAGATTGCACAGGAAGTTGGTGAGGCCTGTTCTGGAATACTGTGTCCAGTTCTGGTTTCCCTAATATAGGAAGGATATTATTAATCCGAAAAGAGTTTAGAAAAGATTTACCAGGGTTTTGCCAGGAAGGGAGGGTTTAAAGTAAAAAATAGGATGGAAAGATTAGGACTTTTTTTACTGGACCATAGGAGGTTGAGGAGTGACCCTGTAGAGGTTTATAAAATAATAAGGCCATAAGGTCAATGACAAAGGGGCTTTTCCTTAGGGTAGGGAAGTTCAAAAATGCGGGAAAATATTTTTAAGGTATGAGGAGAAAAATTAAAAAAGGACACGAAGGCAATGTTTTTACACAGAGACTGGTTTGTGTGTGGAATGAACTACCAGAGAAAGTGATGGATGCAGGTACACTTACAATATTCAAAAGACATTTGGATAAGTTCGTATATAGGAAAGTTGAAGAGATATGGGCCAAGCACTGGCAGGTCGGACTAGTTTAGTTTGGGAACATGGTCCGAGTGGTTTGGTTGGACCAAGGGATCTGCTTCCATGCTGCATGACTGTATGACTCTAAATACAAGATTATCATTATTGACTAGTCCATGGACCCCTTGGGGAGACCCTCTGCAGACCATTCTCTGAGAAGCATTGAGCTAATGCACCATGAAATAGAGAACAAACCAATATCTTCCAATCGGAATGATTGAGTGTGACCTAATTGCTTTTTAATTTCTCAGTGGCACGGATTGAAATGGGGAGACTTTGCTTATCAATATTGCAGTCTTGACATGTAGCAGAAAGGAGAAAGAGAATTGCTAACAGTGTTGAGAGCATACTACAACTGAGGGGTTCTTCCTGCTGTGAAGCTGTGAAGTTGACATTGATGAGGAGATAGTCCCAAGATAACAGTAGAAAAAGCAAAGGCAAAGTCAAGATTTGTTTCTGATTAGATTGCATTTTGTCTCTTGTAGCGGAATAAAGTGGGAGTTGGGGAACTAATGTGGCTTTCGCTAATAAACCTGAAACAGCTTTCAGGCATCCACACTGCCTCCAAGGGTTGGTTGTACAGAACTAGCCTCCACTTCCTCAGGCTATAAGACAGTAGGTGATGCAGAGTCGCAGTTAGAGTTGTTTACAGCACAGCTCGATTCTCAAATTATTGCTGCAAGCTTGTTTATATCCAGAGGGCTTTTATTTCAAGATTGTTCTTTTTTTTAAACTTTCAGAGTTAACTTTCAAACAATATCCCAAGTTGAAGTAACAAAATACTCCCAAAACCAACACATTGAAGATTTCCAACCGAGGGGCAGGAAGAGATTAGGTCGATTCATTCCAGAGGCTTGAAGATGGTTTCCGCTTTCTGTTCATTTTCTTTGTTAGATTCTTGATGTGAGGTCAATGGAACACTGTCCGTGTAAGGTATTCAAGCTCTCATTTTCTGATTTTGCCAAAAAGGAGGTATTTTCACTTTCTTTAAGCTCTTTTTCAGAAAATCGTAAGTATATTCTCCATGTTTTTGAAGTGTGTTTATTCCCCATGGTGTCACAGAAGCAGGAGGAGGCCATTCAGCCCCTTTGTATCTATTCTGCCTCTCTGTTGCACCATGAACGATTTGTATCTTGACTTCATTGAACCATCTTCATTCCTGAAGTAACCGTGCAGAGGCTGGTGCCCTGTCACCAAGTCAATGCTTATTTAGATGTGCACAGTACCAGACAGCTCAGAGCCAGTCCCTAGGCTGAGGAGACTCTTTGAATTCCCTGTGTATATCTGTCAGCCAGGGTTCCCTGATTGACCCAATCAAGGATCCAACCGGCCCTGGTTCCAATCACTACAGTTCCATAGACCGTGTCTGGCAAAAATCTACTGATCTCAGTTTAAAATTTCCAATGCAACTCTGACCTTTACAGCTTGTTGTGGGGGGATAGTTTCAGTTTTCCACTGCCCTGTGAAATATCCCCATGTCCTGGCTATCAATTTCAGATTATGTTCCCTTCCTCCACCTCCAGCCTTTTCTAGGATCCACCTACAAGAAGAAATAGCGTCAATGAAGAATAGCTATCAGCTCCTTGAATTCATTGAAAGACCTCAATAACAGTGCCCCTCAGTTTCTATGCATTAGGGAATATAAGCCCAATGTATGCAACATGCTTTCATTTAACCCTTTTCAAATAGAGATGATTAAAGGAGAGATGGGTTGTTGAAGAAATACCAAAATTTTTGCTTGATACTTTCTCCATGACAACTGCTCAACTAATCAGAGTGGACTTCCTATTTTTGAATTTAAACAAAGGATTGGTGTTAACAGCTCCCTTCTCCATTAATTTTTTCATAGTAATACTATGATCAATCAGGGTCCACTAGTTAACCAGTTAGCACCCTTTTTATGTGCAGTAGAAATTGTTGTTCCCTTTTAAATTTGGCATTCTGGCATGTGTCCTGATGAATGCAAGATAAAACCCTTAGACAGCACGTCTCATCTATTCAACATGCTCACATTCTGAAACGAACAAACTTATAGCATTGTCTGAGACAATGAGGCCTTGAAAAACTTGCATCAGTGTGGCACCAGGGAGTCCTCAGCATTGGCTGCCTTTCAGTCTCTAAGTGAGATAGCTGTTCAGAGTAAAGTTTGGTGGTTTGTTCTTTGGGTCAAAATGCCCATTAGGACTGGATTGAGACAAAGCAAAACCTCCAGCACTCAGAGATACTAAGAACTGCTGATGCTGGAGTCAAAGATAACACGGTGTGGAGCTGGAGGAGCGCAGCAGGCCAGGCAGCATCAGAGGAGTGTTTTGAGAGGGGTCCCGACCTGAAACGTCAACTTTCCTGCTCCTCTGATACTGCCTGGCCTGCTGTGCTCCTCCAGCTCCACATTGTGTTATCTCTAAACCTCCAGCATTGACAGGGAAGCTCCACAAGGATCCAGGATCCCAGCATCCAAACCAATCTACCAACTGAGGAATGAACTTCAAACTTAGCTTTTCAAACTTAGCTGCACAAGGCGAGAATGAGTGGAGAATTCAAACTCCTCTACACATGGGTCTAGCCTTCAGACCAATTCCTTTTTAACATGCTGCAACAGATAAAAACAGAGTATTTAAGGCTTTTGCAAGCACAATTTGGAGCGATTTTTAAAGTGGAAGTAAATTAATTCTTATTAGGCAAAGAAATCAAAGATTCTTGGGGGTAGATAGGAATGTCGAATTGAAACACAAATGGATCAGCCATGATCATATTGAACAGTGGAACTCACTTGAGGGGTTGAGTGGCCTACTCCTCTTATTTCCTATGTTGCTATGTCCATAGATTGAGAATTGCTGTTGGGCTCACTCAATAGAACCGAAGAGTATTTTCAATATACAAACTCATTTCTGATAGAAATTAACAGTGAAGAAAATGACTGTAATAAAAAGGGGAGATCCTTTGTATCGAAAATGACATCATACATCTCCATGTATAAGGCAAAATAAGGACTTATGGCACAATGGTAGTGTCCCTAATTTTGGGCATGTAATAACATCTCTGAACAGGTTGATTAGAAAATAACTACAAGGGGAAATAACTAAGACAACAATTCAGACTCCAAATCTTTCTGGTTTCATACAATACAGGAAACATGACCTTGATCACAAACTCACCATGCGCGTCAATAAACGCTATGACTTTAGTCTGATTCCATCTGATCAAGGTGTGCAGAGAGCCACAGTTTAACATATTTCCCGAACGCTCCTTATCTCTGGGAAGCAGTGCTTCCTTTAGATAACTAAGCAATCATTTGTCTATATTGATTTACAAGGAGTTGGAATCACTGTGCAGGTCATCATTGAAGCACTGTGCTGTAAGGGCAATACTTCTTTGTTAAGCTTAATGCATTTCCTACAGAAAGTGGTGGGTTTCAAGAAAACTGCTTTTGATGCCTTTTGCAACCAAAGTCCATTACACTATGTTAAGTTTTGTCGATATTTCGTTCTTGGACTTCAACCCTACCAGCTGACCTTTCACCTATTGACCTCCCAGCCATGTTCTGGAGGTGACCCTTAGGCAATCAAATAAACTGATCTCAGATTAAAAAATGTTGAGAAGGGGAAAGTGTTCATGGTGTGTGCACATTACTGGCATGTGGAAAAGGCTAATTGGATTGTAATTAGAGCCCTTGTGATTAATTGATGTCATTGCAGAATCTCGTTTCCTTCGGAGAAAATGAATTGCACCAGTTCTCCGGTTGCAGAGCGTGAATATAAATAAAGTTCAAAGATGGTGCATAGCTAAGGTACAAACGTGATGAATTTAAGGTCAACACTCGCATTTCTGTTGCATCAAGTTCATTAAATAAGTGTGATTCTCTTCACAAGAACACAGCTAAGGGTTGGGTCATTAAATGTCTTCAAGGCTGAGTTGCCCAGACTTTGCGCACACCCAGGGTTAATTGAGAGGGGTAGTGGGGTGATTAGCAGACAGGGAGGTGGGGTTGAGGCCACCTTCAGAACAGTCATGATCTTATTGATTAGTGGCGCAGGTTCAAGGTGGTGAATGAGCTACTCCTGCTTTTAATCCCTGTGTTCCTGTGTTAAACTGGGCCTATAGAATGAATTGACAACTGTCTCATTTTGGACCATTTTTGGATTTAAAGGCACTCCTATGTGATCATTCTGCTGCATGGTGGACTCCTGGAGATGGTTTGGATTTTCATTGCATTGGGATGACCTGAGAACCATTGAAAATAACAGCAGGTCCCAATTTTGGAATTCTGCACCTTATTCCTAGGGTTTCCAGATTTCCAGAGTACCCACTAACGGTTGGTCAACACTGGACTTTTAGCCTTGAGACAAGTAGCAGAAGTCAGGAACATTCCTACTGCACATGCCTACCTTGGGAGGAAGTAACTCTGGAGGCACAACTCTTCGTTGCTGCATAGGGTACGGGGGGCGTGATTGGATGAGATGACCCAGGAAAGAGGTTGGAAGCAGTCAGATTGGTTGCCAGGTACTGTGATGTGCTGTTGACAAACACCTTGGTGCTGTGGAAGCTGTTCCCAGTTATAAGAAAAGAAAGCTCTCCTGTCCTCAACTCCCATCACCCACACACTCTCTGTGCCCCATCCATGTCACTTCATTCCTCTTCATCTATCCAACATAGCTCTTCCTGTATACCAGTAACACTATGCACCTCCAACATGCCCCCCCCACCTGACCCATTGTGCCTCATTCCCCCATGCCAAGTACAACCTGTCAGCCACCCCCATGCATGCAATGACCCCCATGTCAACCAATGGTACTTCCATGCCCATTTCACACTTTATAGAAACAATGCATCCTATAGTGACAATAGTATATGTTTAACAAAGCTTTTAGAAAAATCTGGTCATTTATTCATTATATCAGGGAGCCAGAGCTGTCAGTCAAATATCTTTGTTCACTGGGGCTCAGCTGTTTCCACACTCTAGTGGATGTATGGGTTCCCAGCCAAGAATGTATAATGTGGCTGGGATGAGAGCATGTAAATCCATTAATGTGGGGAGCGTAGCTTGTCGTAGGATGTGGGAGTGGGAGTGTGTTCTTGAGGTGCTATTAGTGTAAATGGATAGCACAGCTTGCCATGGTGGAATGTAGGCCAATGGTGTGAGTAGAAGAGCATAGGTTGGTATAGGGGCCCTGAGGGGCCATGGAAGTGAGTGAGGGCATAATGTGGAATGTAGGGGGGAACGTGAGGAAGGCCGTGTGAGCTTACCTTTTAAAAGATTTCTTCATGCAGGCTATAGTTCACAACACTGCAAGTTCTGTCACCCAAGAGTCCTTTAAAAACTTGCTCAACTCCTTAAAAATTACTAAGAGCTAGGGCATGCCTGTTCACTTGGTTCCTGATCTCAACCAGCCCATTGGCATGGATGGTGCATGGGGCATATGTTGGTGAATGGGAAGTGAGGGCTGAAGGGCCTTTTCTTCTTATCACTCGGAACAACGTCCACAGCACCGAGGTGTTTTTAAACAGCAGATCATGGTACCTGGCAACCACTGTGACTGCCTCCAGCCCCTTTCTGAAATCATCTGGTCTGATCATAGCCCCTCAGCCAGCAATGAAGAGTTGTGCCTCCAGGGTTTCTTCCTCCCAAAACCGGCATGTGGGGATAAATTTCCATACTCCTGCCACCTGCCTGGAGACTAAAAGTCCAGGCCATGAACTCTGCTAAGCAACAACAGCCAGCAAATGTTCAGCACTGATGTGCTTGTGTGTATATGTTGCTCAGTTGGTTACACCCTTGCTTATGAATTACAAGGTTTCAGGTCCAAGTTCCACTGCAGGGCTTGAGTATTGAAGTTGGGAAGTCACGTCAAGGTTGCACAGCACATTGGTGAGGCCTCTTCTGGAATGCTGTGTCCAGTTCTGATTGCCCAGTTATAGGAAAGATATTATCAAGCTGGAGAGTGTTCAGAAGAGATTTACCAGGATTGTTGGGTACGGATGGTTTGAGTTATAAAGATAGGCTAGGACATTTTTCCACTGGAGCATAGGAGGTGGAGAGGTGACCTGATAGGAGTTTATAAAATAATGAGGGGTATAGATAGAGTTAATAGTAATTGTCTTTTCCCTAAGATGGGGGATTTCAAGGCTAGGGGATACAATTTTAAGGTAAGAGCAGAGAGATTTAAAAAGGACATAAGACGTATTTTTTTTACACAGAGGGTGGTTCGTGTGTGGAATGAACTTCCTGAGGAAGTGGTGGATGCGGGTACAGTTACAATGTTTAAAAAACATGTGGATAAGTTTGGGATAATCTTCGGCATGGACTGGTTGGACCAAAGGGTCTCTTTCCGTACTGTATGACTCTATGACTTATGACTCTATAATGCTGCGGTATAGTATTGAGGGAGTGCCACAATGTTGGAGATGGTGTCTCTCAGATGAAACATTAAACAGAGTCATATTTGCCTGTTGGTATGGATGCAATAGATCCTATGGTGCTAAATCAAAACAAAGGATAGTAGGCATTTCCTGCCAGTATGTTGGCCAATATTTACAAACCATATCATAAAAATCAGATTGTTGGGATTAGATTAGCTGTTTGTTGGAGCTTGCTGTGTGCAAATTGGCTGCTACACTTCCTGCATTACAACAGTGGTTACTCTTCAAAAGTGCTTCACCGAGTTGGAAGAGGTCCTATACAAATATTAAGCTTTTCTTACTTATAGGGTCATAGAGTCAAACAGTGTGGAAACAGACACTTCAGTCCATGCCAAAATAATCTCAAACTTAACTAGTCCCTGCTCCTGGCCCATATCCCTCCAACCCTTTCCTATTCATGTACCTGTCCAAACGTCTTTCAACTTTGCAATTGTATCCGAATCCACCACTTCCTCAGGAAGTTTATTCCAACACACGACCCACCCTCTGTGTAAAAAAAATTGCTCCTTGTCTTTTTTAAATCTCTCTCCTCTCACTTTAAAAATGCGCCCCCTTCTTGAAATCCCCCACCAAAGGGAAAATACAATTACCGTTAACTCTATCTACATTCCTCATTATTTTATAAACTTCTACCAACCTCCTACACATTCCCAATGTCTTTTTGCCCCCATTTTTATACCAGATGGTGATGACTGATGTTGAGTGGGAGGGCAGATGCCTCCACTACCCTTTCTCCTACTGCCCATGCTCCATGGCTGAACTGAGAAAACAACAACTTATATTTGATGAGCGTTAATAGGTTATTCACTCATGGGACAAAAACACAACTCAACCCTGTCCTAACCTCACTTGTGTATGGACAAAATAAAAACTGAAAGGACTGCGGATGCTGTAAATCAGGAACAAAAACAAAGTTGCTGGAAAAGCTCAGCAGGTCTGGCAGCATCTGTGAAGAAAAAAACAGAGTTAATGTTTCTGAAGAAGGGTCTAGGCCCGAAACGTCAGCTTTCCTGCTCCTCTGATGCTGCTTGGCCTGCTGTGTTCATCCAGCTCTACACTTTGTTATCTCTATTAATGTTTCGGGTCTGGTTCTGAGGAAGGGTCACTGGACGGGAAACGTTAACTGTGTTTTTTTCTTCACAGTTGCTGCCAGACCTGCTAAGCTTTTCCAGCAACTTTGTATTTGTTCCTTATTTTCTGACATATGCATTTCCCAGGAAGTGGCCCTTACCTGCAATAATGAACAAAGGACAATAATGAGTAAGTTTATGTCAAGATGTAAGCTGATTCTATCGTACCTGCTGCTTCTCCCTGCTTCATCTACCATTTTGGTCTCCACATCTAAGGAAGGTGATGCTTACTTTAGAGATCATCCACTAAATCGGCCCATTTGGTAAACAGTTGAGTAAACTGGGACTATATTCGGAGGGTGGGGGGGTTTAGAAGATTGAGATGAGGTCTAATTGAAACATACAAATTTTCAAGGGGCATAAGAGGGTAGATAAGGAGAGATTCTGCAGCTGGGGAATTGAAAATATGGGTATCAGTTTCAGGATGATGGCAAATTATTTAGGACTAAGGTGAGAAAAAGTTTCTTCATCAAAGGGGTGAGAATATTTGGAATTCTGTAGGACAGAGAATTGTTAATGCTCTATGGTTGATTTTACTCAAGAATGGATTAGATGGATTTATGGTCTATCAGGAAAACAGGGTTTCAGCGAACGGGTAGGAATGTAATTTCAATGCAGATGACCATTTGTAGTCTAGTTCGATGGTGGAACAGACATAAGGGATTGAATGGCCTAATATTCTTATAATTTTAATACTAGAGAGTGATGCCAATGGGAGTTTGTCATTGATAGTGGAGAGTAAGAAGATAAACACAGAAAACCCATGCTGCATTTTTGCTCCTGTTCCGACTTCTCATATTATATTGTTACATTCCACATCAGCTGGTCTAACACAGTTTCATGATTATGCTAAGGTCTTTATTGAACCCTGTAAAGCTCAGTATCACAGCAGCCACTGCACTTCCACCACTAAGGCATCAGAGGAGCAACTATCCCCTTGTTCATCAATACTTTGAAACAAAAACTTGAGAACTAGATTTATAGTCACGTGTACTCAAGTACAGGAGTACAGTGAGAAGTTTACAATGTCGCGCCATATGGCACCACCTTAGCTACAAAGTACCTAGGTACACTTCTTAGATTCAAAATAGAGAAATAAAAAAAAAGTTACATTACCTTACAGTTATTCATAGTATACATTAGAAAAATAAGGAATAAAGCTGAAAAAATAAACGTGACAGTCTTTCTATAAAGGGACTGCAGAGGATTAATGCAGGAGGCTTCCACACATGGTCTGATCGTGTTCACAAGCTGCTGACCACTTGCACTGGTCCCCAGTTCAACAATTGTCCCCACTCAGCTCCAGGGACACTGGCCATCTCACTCTGCTCGGGCCTCTACCCTGCTCTGCTCTGGATACGCTAACCATCCCTGTTCCATTCTGGGCCTCCAGCCCGCTCTGCTCCAGGCACACTGGCCATCCCACTCCTCTCCGGGCCTCCAGCCCACTCCCCTCAAGCCCGCTGGCCATCTCACTCCGCTTGAGCCTCTATCTTCTGGATATGCTGATCATCCCCACTCCATTCCAAGCCTCTAGCCTGCTCCGCTCCGGGCACACTATCCGTCCCACTTCGCTCTGGGCCTCCAGCCCACTGGCCATCCTGCTCCATTCCAAGCCTCCAGCCTGCTCTGCTCCGGGCACAATGGCCATCCCATTGCACTCCGGGCCTCCAACCTGCTCATGTCCAGGCGTCAACCACTCCAATGATCTCACCGCCGCTCCAAGGTAAGTTTTTGTTAAAAAAAATAATAAAAGTACCTAAAAAAAGAGAGGAGAAGAATGAGAAAAGATAACAAAGAAGGAAAAAGCTGACAGAATGGACGAGACCCAGCTTGAGGAGCCTGGATGCTGTTTACTCTGTCACTGCCATCTTGGATTTTTGCTTTTCTCATTGAGGATTCACCATTTGGAAAGGGGGGAAGGAAAATACCGTTGGCGAATTATAGTTAGACACATTTCAACTCCAAATATTGGAGTTTGAGATAAATATTAACAAGATACTGAAAATAATTCCTTTTATACCAAAAATTGTTGTTTTGGCAGCAGACTTTATTTTACTGTAATTGCTGCAAGCTCACAATTTTTTGCACTGAATTAAGTAAAGCTGTATTGCATTACTACATAATTACTAAATCAATTAAACCAATTATTAAAGCCTGAACTTGACTTAAAATAATTCAATTGCCAGTGTTCTGCAACACTGTTGTGCTCAGAAGGTAGGCACGTTTAAGTTATGTCTCACTACCTACTCTTAATCATGCCACTACCTTGTCACATAACTGTGAGGATTTAATTGTGATGCGTAAAATTGTTGTGATGTTTGTTGGTAATCATATTCATTCTTTCTAATGCCGCTGAAGCAGACTTTTGCCACTTTTTAAGCCACGTCAATTTTTTTTAATGACAAATGTCAAAAGCGAAGCATTGCAGGAAACTGGAAAAAGAGCAGATAAGTGCTGGAAAACAGTCAGTAGTGTCAAGCAAGAGAGAGAGAAAACATTAACCTTTTAGGTCAATGATCTTCCATCAGAAGCAGAAACAGTTGGAGAACAGTTTAGAACCTTTCTGTGGAGAGATAATTATTAGCCAGGACACCAGAGATAACTTAAGCATAAGAGACCCTGCCATGAGAACACATCTCCTGTGAAAGCACAAAACTACTCTCAAAAAAGCTATCAACATGTCCAGAAGATCTGAAGTTGTCAATTGCTCCCTAAAGAGCGTTAATGGGAGAAGGGATTTGAATTGTGCGGAATGACAGTCCTAGCCTAAAAAGCATAACATAACAGAGGAAAGGAAGAAATATTTGCAGGAAAACCAGGGTACAGGATGTAAATATCATAAAAGAAAAGGAAGTATGTCCGCTATGGACCTGCAAGAAGCTGAACCATGCTGTATTCAAGTGATTAGGCTAGAAAGAAGCAAAGTAAGCTTATAAAGATGGTTTATCGAGGTGCGTCAGATGATGATTTTGATGAATAAGTATGCACCATACAACAAGTTGGCAACATCAGATGTGATTTGTGACCATTGCGAAAGATGGCTTTCAAAGGAAAGCATCAGGAAAATGTGAAATATCAGGTAAACCCTGGTGCTACATGAGATTCCCATACTTGTGACTCAAAGTGATGAGCCGAAAATGAAGCTCGAGGAGATAGAATTGATACTATATGACTGAACAATACTCACCCTGACAGGACAATTCAAGTTGACAGCCCAGTGTAAGGACGTGGATGAAAATCTGGAATTCCAGACAATAAACATTAAGCAAGATCTACATATCTGATTTCAAGCAAGTTTAAAGTTTGTACTGGTCTAAAACTTGGCCCAAAGATGCGCCAGTTAAGTAGACTGCCTATGTCAAATTGCCCCATAGTGTGCAGGCTAGGTTGGTTAACTATGGTAAATGTGGGGTTATGAGGATAGGTTGGGATGCTCTTCGTAGGGTCAGTGCAGTCACGATGGGCCTCTAACTGCACTATAGAGATTCTACGATTCTATGGTAATTCTACGTAAGCCCCGTAGGATTTCAGTGTTTATGTTCTTGCCGCTAAGCATTTGAAATGTTGAACAGATCTTAACATATAACGAAGATTTTCTTTTTTTCACAAGTCTTGGATGTCTCCATGGCCAACATCATCTACAAGTAGATGCGAGTGTGAGACCAACATCCAGCTACTGAGGAGAGATCCCCAACAGCATTCAAGTCTAGCCTGAGAAACAAGAAATGTGTATTGGAAAAGAGGCTGGAGTATAATCAAAAGAGTAACAATTGCTTCAAACTGGATTGGCAGTAATAGATTAGAGGATGCAAACATTCAAAGGATTTCCACAAAGCTTTGAAAGGATCTCACTACCCCATGACAAGCGTTGAAGAAATTTTGCTACAATTTGACCAAGGCAAAGTTCTTTACTACCCATGATGTGATGGATATTGACAAACGAAGCTGGCCTAAAGCAGCAATTCCTTTTAACTTCATTCTGAATGCCATTGGCAGACACAAATGGTTGCGCATGCTGTTTAGCATTTCTACAGAATCATAAAATCACACAGTACAGAAAAGGCCCTTCAGCTCATCAAGTCTGTACTGCTAATACCATCTGACCTGTTCCAGAGCAGTATTAATAGACAACATGAGGTCGTCCGACACATTCTTGAAGTGGAAATGATCAGGGATGATCTGCCAATCTATCAATGTGGGGATACAATAGAAGAAGACCATTGCAGACCACAATCAGAATCTACATTTGACTGCTAACAAGAGATTAGCAGATGAAACTGAGTCTGGACAAGAAGAAAGATCCAACAGAAGATGCCTAAAGCCAAGTACAAAGCAAAAGGACTTTACCTGAATCTTGACAAGGTGAGAGCTACAGCAGAGACGTAGCACCCAGTAGAGTCATTCATCAGTTTTTACATGATGGAAAGAGGCCGTTCAGCCCATCAAACTATCAAATATCTATGGATTTTAATCCAATTTTCCAGCCCTTGGCTGTAACCTTGTATGTTATGGCATTTCATATGTTCATCTAAATAGTTCATAGAATCCCTACAGTGTTGTAGCAGGCCATTCAGCCCATTGAGCCCACACCAACCTTTCAAAGAGTACCCACCCAGGCTCATTCCCCCTCCCTATCTCTGTAACACTGCATTTCCCATGCTAACTCACTTGCCTGCACATCCCTGGACACTGTGTGGGCAATTTAGCATAGTCAATCCATCTAACCTGCACATCTTTGGACTGTGCGAGGAAACCAGAGCACCCGAAGGAAATCCACGCAGATTTGGGGAGAACATGCAAACTCCACACAGACAGTTGCCTGAGATTGGAATCGAACATGGGTCCCTGGCGCTGTGAGGTAACAATGCTAACCACTGAGCCACCGTACCACCCTACTTGTACATTTTGTGGGCTCCTGCATCCACCACCCTTTTGAGCAGTGGGTTCCAGATATCCACCGCTCTCTGAGGTGAAAATGATTTTCCTCTAAATCCCTCTAAACTTTCTGCTGCTTACGTTAAAACTGTATTCCATGTTGAACATTCTGCTTAGGGGAAAGGCTTCTTCCTATCTACTCTGTTGATGCCCTCAGAACTTTGTACACTCCCTCAACCTTCTCTGTTGCAAGGAAAACAACACAAGCCTATCTAGTCTCTCTTAATAGCTGAACCACCCCAGCCCAGGCAACAATCAGGGGAATCTCTTCTAGATTGAAGCTAGATGGGTTTCATATGGAATCTATAGGTAGATCCAGTTCCGAATAGGTGTGAAAACGCTGTAATGCTTTGTTGGATTTGTGAACTACTTAGAAAGGCGCTTGCCTAATTTGTCATCAGGGCGTCAACGTCTCTGCAAGCTCATTGTTAAGGTTGTAAAGTGGTACTGGGGCATAGAACAAGAAGCAGCTTTCCCTTGAATCAAACGGTAGTTACCATGGCAACACTACTTGTAGCAGGAGTGACACTTCCTGGAGAAGAAATATCATCCCACGAATTAGCAGATACCAATGACAACTCGCACGTGTGCCATTAAAAGAACTGAACGCTTCAGAGCTGATGGATGAAATGCATGTTCAGGGATACACTAAAGGGAGATTGACTAAAATGTTTGTTCATCAGTGATAATTCTTTTTCTAGAACATGAAAGTTTGGCAACTTGTAACTGTAATTGACATTACTTGCAGGTTTTAGCGTGTTTGTTTAAAAGAAATTGGGATGTTTGGTGAAATGCATTGCCCATTGCATATATTGACTTGCCATGGTCATGTCAGCTTTGTTGTAACTTGCTGTCAATTTGAAATGAGTAGTCAGTAGACATGTTACATAACTGCACGGCCACTGAAGTTGCATTTATAACAGGACAGTCAGAAAGATTATCAATCAGTATATGCTTCTGATATGCATTTGTTGTGCAGCAAGTGCTGGAGAGTTTCCTGGTCAGCCAGTAGGACCCATGTGGTAGCTGTAGCACAATAACCTCCCACATTAAAGGACTCAATTTCCCAGCTTTTGTCATGAGTAAGCTCACTTTTGTTCTGAGGGATTATAAATCATCTTGAGACACACATTGTTCTTGCTTTCTGATTGTTTTACAAACTGATGTACCAGAAAAAGCTCCATCTTCCTTATTCGTTCAGTGGAGATGAAAAGACCCAACACCTAAATGTGCATTAGATCTGTACAACAAGTTTGTTCATCAAAGTGAAGAATTTGAACATTTGAGTGAGAAAGTCACCAATAAATGGAACAATTTTCCAAGGGCAATGATGGGAGTGGTTAATATTGATTAATTCAAATGCATATTAGGTAGTTCTCTCTCTCATAAAATAATTAGGATTCTTTATATAAGTTCCAACTTGAAATGTGATAAATGTAGCATGGATTATGAAGAACTCATAACCTTTGGATCTGTAAGGTTTAATCTTGCACTGGGGGTTTCATCAAATGGACACTGGGACATTGATTGGCTTAGGCAGAACTTTCATACTCAGAGAGGACAGCGTCTTGCCTCCAAGCTGGTTAACAAAGCACAGGCAGTTCTCTTCACTCAGCAGCACCACCATAAACAGTGGCCACTGCTGGGACTGCATGTAATCCTAAGGTGGAGATTTCAGGTAAGTCCATGCCTTGCAAGGACCCGTGACAGCACTTGGTGTGGGTAGGAGTCTCTGCGATCAAAAGGGCAAGGGGTAAAGAGTGAACAGGGAGAATGTCAAATACTAAATAAAAATTGCAGATGCTGTTAACCAGAAACAAAAACAGAAGTTGATGGAAAAGCTCAGCAGGTCTGGCAGCATCTGTGAAGAGAAGTTGGAGTTAACGTTTCAGGTCCAGTGACCCTTCTTCAGAGCCAGAGGGAGAATGTCACATTGGGCAGCCTCTGATGAGCACAGGGTGACTGAACCAACACATTTCTACCAACTAGCCCACCAGTGTTTACCGAGTGGCCTTGGCAATTTGTACCACAGGATGGCTTGTTCAACCTATTTGGGGATAGATAGGGATTGAGCACTGCAATCAGCCAAGAAGTCTATTAGCACTGTAAGTAAAGCCACCAGAGTCCAAGATGGCCACTCTCTCTATACAGAGAGAAAGACACACAACTAGTGCTAGGTTTAACCTGAGGGCCACCTCAGGCAAGGGCAAAGACAAGAGGGCATGACCTTTACAATGACCTCAGCCAGTGCAGGAACTGAATCCAGGCTGCTGGCATCACTCTATTTTGCAAACCTGCCATCCAGCCAACCCAGCTAGCCAATACTCTTTGGCACTGTATCATGAATTGTTTCTCCATTGATTAGTTTAACCTTACCAGCACTGGAGGGTTTGAGTTATAAGGATAGGCTGGGACTTTTCTCACTGGAGCGTAGGAGGTTGAGTGCTTACTTTATAGACGTTTATAAAATCATGAGCAACACAGATAGAGTGAATAGCAAAGGTCTTTTCCCGAGGGTGGAAGAGTTCAAAACGAGCACTCTTATTTTTAAGGTGAGAGGAAAAAAATTAAAAAGGGGCAACTTTTTCACAAAGAATTCATATGTGGAATGAGCTGCCAGTGGAAGTACAGTTACAACAATTAAAAGATATTTGAACAGGAAAGGTTTCGAGGGATATGGGCCAAATGCAGGCAAGTCGAACTAATTTGGTTTCGGCATATTGGTCAGTATAGACTGGTTGGGCCAAAGGGTTTGTTTCCATGCTGTATGACTCTATGAGGTCTGGCCATTCATGGTTTGAATTTTTACCGAATTTCCATAGAGAGTTGTAATGATAAACAAAGTGGTCTCTTTAAGGTTACCTTGTTGTACATAATAGTGTCTGTCTTGGAGAGAATAGTGGGTGTACATGATTTTCAATGAGTCATTTCTATGAGTCGTACAGCATGGAAACAGACCCTTCAGATCCTTCAGTCCATCCAGTCCATGCTGCCCATTATCCCAAACTAAACTAGTACCACCTGCCTGCGCTTGGCCCATATCCCACCAAACAATGAGCACTCAACAAATTATATCATTCTCCAAAACAATTTTCAGTTCACAAACCATAGCTACAGCTTGAACAGTAAGAAGTGGTTGTGTTACCTTTAAAATTTGTCATAGCCTGGGCCAAGAATGGAAAGATACATCAGGAATTTTTTTTTTTGAGAAATAAGTATCAAGTCAGATTCTCTCCCTTCCCCATCTCCAATTAGGACAGAAAATTCCATCTAATTTCTGCCTCATCCTCATCACAGTAATGATTGTATTTAATTGCTTTAATATTTGCATCACTGCGGCAGCTGGGAGTAGCTAAACCATAGACAGTAGAGTGAAAGTGGGACATTTCTGAAATGTTGCAGAGAGAAGATGCTGGAGCAAAAATGAAATTGACCTTTTGTTGCACAGATAATCATTGCAATTGGATTTGTAAATGGGTTTTCTTAACTGTAAAATGGATTGGTTCTGGTTGGGGGTGCAACTGCTGTTACTGATTGTCTATTCCAACCACAAAGCCCTCTGTAATGTGTTGATGTAATATAAACAGGAACAGTTTCAGGCTCAAAACATAACTCACTCACGACAAAGCTACAAAAACAAGACTCATAAAATGCTTAGATGAATTTGAAGGAGCTGATCTCTGCAGTTTATGAAAATGAGATCCCTTTGATGCGCGCAAAGTTCTCACAGAGCTTGACGGGGGAAGGAAGAGTAGTTGCAGGCAGGGTGTGTGCCCAGGGCTGAGCCCTTCAAAGAACGAGGAGAAAGTCTCAGATCAAGAGCCCACCCACTGGAGCGGCACGGTGGCTCAGTGGTTAGCACTGCTGCCTCACAGCATCAGGGACCCAGGTTTGTTTCCACCCTCAGATAACTGTCTGTGAAGAGTTTGCACGTGCTCCCCGTGCCTGTGTGGATTTTCTCCAGATGCTCCAGTTTCCTCCCACAGTCCAAAGATGTGCCTAGGTGGATTGGCCTTGGGAAATTGTCCCATAGTGTCCAGGAATGTGCAGGTGAGATGGGTTAAACATGGTAAACATGAAGTCCCAGGGATAAGATTGGGTAGGGTGCTCTTCAGAGGGCTAGCGTGGATGTGATGGGCCAAATGGCCCACGTTCACACTGTAGGGATTCTATGATTGGGCTGCCATCTGCTGTTTTGGGAAATTTCCAGTCAGCTGACTTCAATTACTACTAACCAGTTGGGGAGTCGTAAATCAAAGGTAAGGTCACTACTCTTCCAGCATCCGAGGGGAGAGTTTTGGGGACGTGGGTTCAAATCCCGGCATGGCAAGTGTTGAAATTCAAATTCAGTGAATAAAAATCTGGAATCTGAAACTAGCTTAAGAGTGACCTTGTGTCAATTATCATAAATACCCATCAGGTTTGCTAATTTCTTTTAAGTAAGGAAATCCCAAATGTAATCATGTAACTCAAGATCCACAGCAATGTGATGGGCTTTTAACTGTCTGTCTGAAATAGCTCCAGCAAGCTATTCCATTCCAGGGGAAGTTAGGGATGTACACTAAATGCTAGACTAGCCAGCACCACCCACAAATAAAGAATAAATGCTCTTCATAGAACATAGGACATAGAACATAGAACAGTGCAGCAGAGTACAGGCCCTTCGGCCCACGATGTTGTGCCGAACTCTTATCCTAAACCTAAGGTCTATCTAACTTCCACCCCTACCTTATACTATCATCTAAATGCCTATCTAATAGCCTCTCTTCAGTTGGATGTTCACCTCACATAGCATAATACTGGTGTTTTCAAGTCACATTTACACCATTCCTGCCTCTAACAGATTTAAGAAATCCTGTTTCATTTTCAACACTAAAGTGCCTGATTGATCAATCTGAGAAGTTAGCTGTTTCAAAGCAGGTTTAAATTGAGACTCTGAAGTTTTGGCTGTCTCAAAGTGGTTTATCCATTACATCGTGATGAGTTTACAAAGATCATTCAATCTTCCCACCTCGATCCTATCTGCTTTTGAGGACACTCCATTCCATTGCCCCACTATCACTCGAGCCTCGTTCATCCTAAAAGGGTGCCCCTCCAATCTTGTGTTCTGTGCTCACAGTCAAACACATTGTAGTCAATGACTCCAAATCACATTACACCCACGCACACTAACAGGAGCAATCTGAGGAACAGCAATCACATTTCTAAAATAACACGTTCAAATTAGGCAATCATTTTGTGCAGCCCTCTTACAAGTAGCTTTCTAAAGCACAAATGAATAACTTCAGATAAGAGGTGTCACTTGTCAGGAGATATTGCACTTCCCAGCGACAGCAGCACAACTGTAGCCCGAAATACTGCAAAGAACAAAATTAAGGGCCAAAATCACTGTTAAATTTGACCAACTCTTCAACGTCTCTATTAAGAATGATATGTTCCTACTCAGCTTCCACCCTTATCTCCTGCTTTCATTTCCATGTAACAAAATTAAAACAATTCAGTTGAAATTGTTATGTGTGGAGAGACTGCAGAGGAGATTTTTCCGAATATTATCAGGGATACCCATTCAGTGGCAGTATTTACAATTCTGGAACCATTTCCAACTGATTGGGAACCAGTGGAGGCCAGTCAGACCAAGTGGAAGGCCTTATAGTAAGACTATAATTCTACCTTTTTAGCTTATTTCTTGTTTTCTTAACTTATCCGCTGTATATCTGTAATGTAATGTAACTTTCTTTCTTTATTTTGTCTATTTTTTGTACCTAAGATAGCGCCATGTGTTGGTGATATTGTCCACTTTTCTCTGTACTGCTGTTCTTTTGTGACTTGACACACACGCGTTAAGGGCCAGATCATACTCACACAATGTTCTTAAAAAGGTAGCCTAGAACCTAACTTTTCATTATTTTGAAGGTAGATGTGAAGTGCTGTGTTCCAGATGCAATGCAACTGGTTTAACAACTCGACGTTAAGCAAAACGCAATTTATTTAAACACTGTAGTTAAAATATAAACAAAAGAAAGTAGAATTCAGAATAACTTAGAACATAGAACATAGAACAGTATAGCACAGTACAGGCCCTTCAGCCCACAATGTTGTGCTGACCTATTATCCTACTCTTAACCATTGGAAAACTTAACTAAATAATGGGTACATTGCCTATTACTAATTAACTGTTCCAATACAGTAACGTCCCATAAACACACCCCTTGGCGAAAAGGCAAATGCAGAGACAGATTCTCACGTGCAGTTCTCCAATCCAGGAGGAAGAAACATCAAGAGAAAATTCAAAGAATGTAGCAGCTAGGAGACATTCATTGAAGCTCCAACTCTTTTGAGATCCCAAAGTCTTCTGCTTAAAACTAAACCTAAAAACTAAAAAAAAAAATACAGAAAGCCAGGTTTGTGAGAGCTGGCCACATCCAGGCTGCTTCCATTGTTCCAATTTCAGAAAAACCTAAAGCGTCACAAATTGCCAACTTTCTTAGAGATGGTTTGGTGCCTATGTCTTAAAACCTCTCTTCAAAAAAAAAGATCAAAATTGCCACTTAAAGTAACTCCATAAACCTAATTTGAATTCTAATTCTAATTCTAACAAAACTGTTGATCTATCTAAGCCCCAAGGACTGCAGTGGGTTCAGAAGACATCACAACACCAGTATCTTCTCCAGGACAATTGGGGGTGGAAACCAAATTTTGACATTTGGTCAGTGATGGCCACATTGCCAGAATGAATGATAAAAAGGATATGGGACTTAAAAGCCCGATAGAGGGAATTGGAAGACTAGGACAGTTTTCTTTAGAACAGAGAAGGTTCATGTGAGATTTAACAGAAGCATTAGGAAAGGTTTATCAAGGAATTAGGATAAATTTTATGTTGCTAGAAAGGTTTGTAATCAAAGGGGGCAGATTGAAACCAATTAGCAGGGGAACTAGATGGGAGAAAAGAATAAACATGAAGACGGCACAATGGCTCAGTGGTTAGCACTGCTGCCTCTCAGTGCTAGCGGACACAGGTTTGATTCCAGCTTTGGATCATTGTCTGTGTAGAGTTTGCACATTCTCTCTGTGTCTGTGCGGGTTTCCTCCGGGTGTTCTGGTTTCCTCTCAGAGTCCAAAGGTGTGCAAGCTACGTGGATTAAACATGGTAAAGGTGAGGCTATGGGGATGGGCCCGGTTGGGACGCTCTTCCGGGGTTTGGTGGAGACCCAATGGCCTCTTTCCACACAGTAAGTAATTATTCAATGATATAGGGTAGGCTATATAAGGCTGAGAGAAGGAGAAAAATTCTTCACCCAGAGAATGGTGAGCCTGTGGAATGCTCTGCCACAGAAAGCGTTTGAGGCTAAAACATATTTTCAAGAAGGAGTTATATATAGTTCTTGGGGCTAAAGGGATCAAAAGATATGGGGAAAATGTGGGACCAGGGTACTGAGTTGGGTGATCAGCCATAATCACATTGAATGGGGGTGCAGGCTCAGAGGGCTGAATGGCCTACTCTTGCTCCTATTTTCTATGTTTCTAACAACTAAGCACTTATCTCTTTAGTATTGACCAACATATGATCCACATCCAACACCATTAAAACAAATTTTCTTATGGCAGGTTTGTGGGGCCTCACATTGGATGGCGTGTTTCTTATGTACAACAACGATTACACACTTCTTTGTTGTAAAATGCTTTGTGACATCCTGAAATTGGCCAAGGTGTTATACGGAAAGCCAAAGAGGCCAAGATTTTCTGGCCTGTCCTGGTAAAACAGTACCGACACTCGGCAATCAATCTCATGTTTCTCTTTTGCGCCACAGTCGGGGTGTATGATGTGACCAATGTTCTCAGCTGGCTGTGACAATATTGGTTTATCGCAAGCAATTCCACTCAATGTCAATTACATAAACAGTAATTTAAAGTAGAAAAGTGAGAGACTTATTAATTTTTCAGAACATCTTGTCCCTGAAATCACTCTGTGGGATACTCATGCTTGAAGGTTTAATCTGATTGTCTGAAACACGTCTCTCTCTCTCTTATTTCAGTGGTTCTATTTAAAATGAACATTGTAAAGTCCCTACGAAAATAGCAATGTTTGTCTGCTAGCATCCTGCAGAGCATGATCCAGGTTTTCCGCATTTATAAAAATTTCTCAACTCAAAGTGAGAAAAGCATTACAAAACGGTCAAACTCTTATACATGAAAGATCAATAAGATTTGGCAGGTTATTAACTTAAGCAACCAACAGCAGTGAAATGCAAAAGCAGAAAGAGATCCTGGAGTAGGGAGAAAGGTTTTGCAATGCAAGCCAGGCATCCAACTCACAAAGCAACATTCTTACTTTGACATTAATTAATTTACATTTCTCCCCCCTTTATTCATTCACGTCGCTGGCTAAGCAACATTTATTGCCCAGAGGGTCAGTTAAGAGTCAACCACATTGCTGTGGATCTGGAGTCACATGTAGGCCAGGATGGCAGCTTCTTTCCTCTAGAGGACATTAGTCAACCAGATGGGTTTTTCCCTGACAATCGACAATGGATTCACGGTCATCATTAGATTCCTAATTTCAGGTACTTAGTGAATTCAAATTCCACCATCTGCTGTGGCGGGATTCAAACTCAGGTCGCCAGAATGTTATCTCGGTCTCTGGATTAACAGTCCAGTGATAATACAACTAGGCCATTGCCTCCCCAGTTATTGAGGCAGACTATAAGCCCAGCAGGTATAGGAGTAGAATTAGGTCATTCGGCCTATTGAGTCTGCTCTACCATTCATTTGTGTTTGTGATATTTATCAACCCCATTCTCCTGCCTTTATCCTGTAACTTTTACTAATCAAGTACCTATCTATCTCTGTATTATATAGTCACAATGAGTAGATCACCACAGCCTTCTGTGGTAATGAGTTCCACAGATTCACCACCCTCTGGCTGAAGAAATTCCTCCTCATCTCAGTTCTAAAAGATCACCCCTTCACTCTGAGGCTGCGGAAACATCTTCTCCACATCCACTCTCTCCCAGCCTCTTCAATATTCTGTAAGTTTCAATAAGATTCCCCCTCATCCTTCTAAACTCCATCGAGCACAGACCCAGAGTCCTCAAACATTCGTCATATGACCAGCCTTTCACCCCCAGAATCATTCTTGTAGACCTCCTCTGGACCCCCTCCAAGATCAGCACATCCTTCCTTAGACACAGGGCTCAAAACTTGACTCTGCATGACTGGAGAGGTTACACTTACCAAGAAAAGCTGAACAGGCTGGGCCTCTTTTCTGTAAAGACTCGAAAGCTGAGGGGTGACCTGTTGGGTCATTCCCTTGAAGGGGGTGACAGCATCAAAGCAGAGAAGGTGTTTTCACCTGTGGGCAAGATTATAATGAAGGGCTACACATAAAAGACGGTTGCATGCTACAGTTCATGCAGAAAGTTTGATTTGCTGTGGTCATGTGTACTTTTACATGCATGTATGGAACTATGGAGAGAGATGGTAGAGACTCCATCACATGACTAATCAGGAATCTCTCATCAGATGCCATTGGTGTGTGTTGGAATTATTTGAAAGTTGATACTCACACTGACTGGCTGCTTTATGAACACACCTTCCTCAGCTATCAAGACCTGGAGCTGGCCCTAATCTCAGAACTTCTGTCTTGGAGATACAGACATTACCCATTGTGCTACAAAACATCCTACAAAAATTACATGCTCGGCAGTAAAGTCAATCCGGACTTCTTTACCAGAGAATGGTTAAGATGTGGGACTTGCTACAACAATGAGCTTCACAGATTCACCACCCTCTGGTTGAAGAAATTCCTCCTTATTTCAATTCTAAAGGATCGTCCCTTCACTCTGAGGCTGTGGAGACATCTTCTCCACATCCACTCTATCCAAGCCTCTTCAATATTCTGTAAGTTTCAATAAGATCCTCCCTCATCCTTCTAAACTCCATTGAGTACAGACTCAGATGCAGTCGAGGTGAATAGGACAGACACATTTTAGGGAAAGATAGATGATAGAGAAAGAAAGGAGGAGATGGCCTAGTGGTATGATCGCTAGACTAATAATCCAGAGATCCCAGATAGCTGGCATGGGGTTGAGTACTGCCCTGGCAGGTGGTGGAATTTGAATTCAATAAGAAGCTGGAAATAGGGTCTAATGATGACCATGGCTGGTGGTATTTAGATTTGAAATCAAATTTTGAATTGATTGACTCAGCCATAAAAATATCCATTTTTCCTAATCAGCCTGTTCAGAAATATTATTACACACTTCTGGAGAGTGGGACTGGAATCCGGGTCTCTTTGTCCAGGGGTAGGAACACTACATGTGCACCACAAGACATCCCACAAACAAGCACTGACACTGAAATGAACTGCTTATTTTGCTGAAACCCAAGATTGAACCAGGGACACTAGATCTTCAGTCGAGGGCTCCCCCAACTGAGCTATTTCAGCACAATTTTCACTTAATCTATGTTTCTAATCAACCTGTTCAGAGATGTTGTTACTCCTTAGGACATGAAGCTGGGTTTCTCGGTCTAGTGGTAGTGATGCTACCAGTGTGCCACAAGAGGGCCCCTTACACCACAACTTTATGAAGGACTCAGGTGATGAGTTCCAGATGGACGGGCCATTACCAATTATACTCAACAATTCAAACTCAACAAACTCCACAGGGAGATTCTTTAGTGATTCCCCATGGGTTGTGAAGGGTTTTTTGTAGATGTGCTGATGACAAAGGGTGGAAGAAAGGTTCAAGTGGAGGACACAACTGCGCAGAGAAGTATACAGCTGTAATATGCTATTTCTATGAAATACATAATCACTTTGTAGAGCAAAGCAGGCAACAGTGAGTTGGCAGCCAGTTTTCCTTTGACTTTAATTGAAATAGAAAGCGGTAGCATTCAGATGAGGTACAAAACAGGCTGTTGCCTTGCAACTATCCATTTTATCCTGTCACTCAAAGTCAAGATCTGTATTCCTCTGTTTTAAAACTTTTTTATGAGTCCTCATGACACGACACAATTGCACATTGTTATTTTGGATGACACAGCCCACAACTGATTGTGGAAACCGTAACTTTCATCTGGAGCTTATATCTCAAGTCAGCGTTTTCTTTGCTTCTTTGTATCTGGAATGGTGAAGGGAAAAAAAATCCTCCCGTCCCCATTGCACAAAGCACCTTATCAGCACTTTCTGCGGGATTGGAGGCAGAAGCTGGGGTTGCCTCACCTGTAATCACATTGAGACAAATCTTCATCTTTTCCCAGAGAGGGACAATAGCTGAAGTTGAATCTTTAATCTAAGCAAGACAGCTTGCTCTTATCTAAGTTGAACAGATTCCAAATTTGCAAATCTGGGATCTTGCAATTGTAAAAGCAGGTGGAGTCAGGAGACTGTTATTATGGGCCACTGCTTAGGGGTCACTGAAGTTTCTTTAGGAATTAGTTTCAAGTCATAAATTTGATGCAGTGGAACTGAAGACTTTGAAAACGGTATACAGAGACTTTAATATAGCCTGTTCCTATCAGGATTCTCTCCTCTTTCCTCCTGTCTCCCATTAAAGGGAATGTTTTACTTTTTTCTCGCCTTGCATTAGTCATTGGTGAAGCATCTACAATGGTGACACGTTCCAAATGCAATAATGGCAGTCAATCTATTTTAACGACACTGGCCCTTAATTTTCCATTAGAGATCGTGCTCAATACCATTTGTGAATCCCTTCTCAACAGGCATAGTTGTGATAGGAAAATGAAAAATAGAAAATATTAGCAGCAATTACATCATTCCAATTTAGCAAAAATCATACTGAATGGCAGAACATGCTTGATGGGCTGAATGGCCTGCTCCAGCTTATTAAAATTGTACAGTGCACTTTTCATAGAATTCTTAAAGCATGCTATTTTGTCCGTAGAGCCTCCCAGGTACATCCGACACAATCCCTGTAACCCCACGTTTCCCATGGCTAGTCCAACCAGTCTGCACATCTCTAGACACCATGAGCAATTTGGCATGGCCAATCTGGCTAACTCGCACATCTTTGGACTGTGGGAGGAAACCCACACAGGTATGGAGAGAATGTGCAAACAGCACACCAACAATCACCCAAAGTGAAATCAAACCTGGGTCCCTGCTGCTCTGAGGCAGTGCTGCTAACCAATGAGCCACCTCACTTTCTTGGATCCACTAGTCAGATTTGAGTATCAAGTGAAAGATCATGCCTTTCATAACATCTACACTATAACATTATTGAATTGTTTCACTGATGAACATGCAGTTAAGTAAAGAACAGCAGTATGGACAAATGAAAGTTTACTGTTAGTGTACGTGAATTTATCTTATTCATGGGTTCTCTATACAAGAGATGGATATGATTCCTGAATTAATTACAGAATCTATGTTATAATAAATTCAGGATATAATTAAAATCTTTGCACCGTATTATTCAACATAGATAGTGCACATTTAATTAAATTTGCCTTTGACCGAAATTGAAATCTGGCTTTTGGGAGTGAGATCATATATAAAATTTCCTGGCTGAGCCATTTTCTCAAGCTTATTTAATTTCAGTTTGATAAAACATTCCTCTATTTATCAGGAAGACATATTGTGAAAGCTTTCCAATTTGCATTCATCAGGATTAATGCAAGACTGTCAATCCAAATGATCACAACAGTTTATACACTAGGAGAAAAGAATGCTGATTGGTTGTCAAATTGGCTTTTGTTGGCCAAGATGTTGCGATGGAGAAAGCAGAAGGGGACTATTGGTTCCCTAAGTTTGGGTAGTTAATTATTTGTTTACATTGGGATGCCCCAATGGTTTACAATGGTTTCTTTCCTGACAACTATGCATCAACTATTGTTAAGTGAGGAAACGGAGGGAATCACTTTGATTTCATCTTCCTCAGAAGAAAATGTATTTTGCACATTGAATAAGCCAATTGTTTTTCTTTAGTTTGCATTATGGATACCACATCTCCTTTACAGGTTGTCAGATTGTCAACTAACATTGTTTTCTTCTTGTTTCAGAGATAGTAGGAACTGCAGATGCTGGAGAATCTGAGATAACAAGGTGTAGAGCTGGATGAACACAGCAGGCCAAGCAGCATCAGAGGAGCAGGAAGGCTGACGTTTCCGGCCTAGACCCTTCTTCAGAAATGGGGGAGGGGAAGGGGGTTCTGAAATAAATAGGGAGAGAGGGGGAGGCGGATAGAAGATGGATAGAGGAGAAGATAGGTGGAGCAGAGACAGACAGGTCAAAGAGGCGGGGATGGAGCCAGTAAAGGTGAGTGTAGGTGGGGAGGTAGGGAGAAGATAGGTCAGTCCAGGGAGGGCGGACAGGTCAAGGGGGCGGGATGAGGTTAGTAGGTAGGAGATGGGGGTGGGGCTTGAGGTGGGAGGAGGGTATAGGTGGGAGGAAGGACAGGTTAGGGAGGCGGGGTCAAGCTGGGCTGGTTTTGGGATGTGGTAGGGGGAGGGGAGATTTTGAAGCTTGTGAAGTCGACATTGATACCATTGGGTTGCAGGGTTCCCAAGCAGAATATGAGTTGCTGTTCCTGCAACCTTCGGGTGGCATCGTTGTGGCACTGCAGGAGGCCCAGGATGGACATGTTGTCTGAGGAATGGGAGGGGGAGTTGAAATGGTTTGCGACTAGGAGGTGCAGTTGTTCAGTGCTCGGTTCATCTTGTATCCATCTTCTATCTGCCTCCCCCTCTCTCCCTATTTATTTCAGAACTCCCCTCCCCTCCCCCATTTCTGAAGAAGGGTCTAGGCCTGAAATGTCAGCCTTCCTGCTGCTCTGATGCTGCTTGGCCTGCTGTGTTCATCCAGCTCTACACCTTGTTATCTCATTGTTTTATTCTTGATGCTTTGTGACACTTTATTGGCCTTTTCTTTTCTACCTGTATTAGAAGGAGATAATGTAGATCTGTATGGGGGTGAAATTAGACATGGACATGAATTCAGTATTGCATGGGATACCAATTATACACTCTGACACATAGTCATATCTTTTGATTTCAGTGAAACTGATCTGACATATTATGGGTGGCAAAGCAAGTCCAATACTGTTCCTGCACATGGTCAATTTCAAGCCTACAGTTGCGATATGATATGCATGTACCTTTCATCATTGTCATTGGTAATCACTTGGCAATGATTGTCCACCTTAGAAATTCCATGTCACTGTTCGTGGATTCTGTGAGTCCTTATGTGACTGATAAGCTCGATCTTATCTTTGACCAAATATTTGGCAGGTGTTTCTGGCAGGTGGAAGTGGTCCTTGTCATGTATCTTTATGGGGGCATACCTTAAACTGCTGTCACTCATGACTCATTTTGAGTTAGGATATGAATAGTCCCATGTGTCTGCCCCAGCTCAGACAGTAATTATTGACTTCAGACATGTCTACACCTATCTTCACATAAAGAACTAGCATTACTGTTTTACCAGTCTTTGTTATATGATTGAAATGTTTGTGAAAAATAGAAGAAAGTGATACTCTTTACTGAATTAGAAAAGGGAAAAATATGATAAGCGTAATCTTGAGCCTGGTATATGTTGGAGCATACAGAAATATTCAAGAAGCCCAGAGCAGAGTTTTGAGTATTTGTTCATATTTAACTGTGGTACTCCAATGTGCCAAAGGGAATAAAAACATCCAGGAAGAAAGCAGAAGGGAATTTATTAATTCCGCAAACTGAATCTTTAATGAAACTCAGGATTACATCTGCATTACTTTGACTACGAATTGGCCTCTCTTTCTGTATAGGAAATCTTTCCAACCACAATCTAAGTTGGTCTCACCTCCAACTCCACTTGGATAGAGAAAATTCATTACTTGAAAAATTGTTCTTAGTTTCTTTAAAGCGAGAATTTGAGTACCATAGGGTAATGTTTAGCAATTTCAGGCTGATTTAATTCATACTGTGTTGTGATCCCAGGTGAAGGTAAAACTGGGTAACTCAAATCCCAGAATGAAAGGTAGCATGATAGACCATAAGTCATATTCACAAAAGGCTGCCAATGTACTTTTAGCAAAAGAGCATAAAAGTTTACTGCACAACTGAAAAACACAAATTATATCTCAAGATGTAAGAACTATTGAAAGGATCTCATTCCAAACATCAGAAAGAACGAATCAGATTTTATCCCTTTTATCTGAAAAATACCTTTATAAACACTCAAACCTCAATGAGAGTTACTCTACCTCCACATTGAATTCTCTTGCTTCAAACACAGAAAATGCTGGAAACTCTCAGTGGGTCATATGCTGCCATATTTGAAAGCTGCCTTGCTTAGCTGGCATGACTATAATGAGTCCCTTTCAGCAATTTTCTGTGCATTCTTCTGATGCTATTTTTCTTCCATTAATGTCTGCCCTCAAGACTTTTAAAATAAGTACTAATTCAGCTCACTATTACTCCCTAAACCCATGCCTTCAATAGTCTTGTAATTTTCTTCCTGTCTGACATCTCCACAGCCTTCTGATTCTGGAGATTTTGTCTGATTTCTAAGCCATTAAGGAATTCTCCCCAGCCAACTGCTCTAAAACTGAAAATATAAACAGAGGACCTCTTCATCAGAATGAAACTGTTTCTACTTTCTATGTCTTTAGAGATTATAAACCCCAAGGATGCAAACATATGAATAATTATCTCCCTGGGTTACTAGCTAAAACTACATGACCTCCAACAGATGCCATTTTGAACTGAATGCTAAAAAAAACTTTTCTGACTTTTTTAAAAAGAAGCACAAACCAGACATTCACAGAACTGAAAACTAAAATCAAGTTTTCCTCTAACTTAGAACATAAATATTAATATGTTGTAAAGTTTCATAACATTGTACTGTAATATTATTATAGCATTCTTCCACCTGCAGGCGACATGGTGGTGCATCAGTTAGCAACATTGCTTCACAGTGCCCGGGAACTGGGTTCAATTCCACCGTTGGCCAACTGTCTGTGTGGAATTTGCACATTGTCCCTGTGTCTGTGTGGGTTTCCTCCCACAGCCCAAAGATGTATAGATTAAGTGGACTGGCCGTGCTAAATTGCCCATCATGTGCACGCTAGGTAGCTCATTCATGGGAAATGCGGGGTCACAGGGACTGGTAGGATATTCTTCAGGAGGTTGGTAGACTGAATGGCCTACGTCCACACTGTAGGGATTCTATGATAACAGTTGATGAGCACATGGAAAATAATACATTCAGGTGGGGAGTCTTCGTTGCATGTTTGCTGTTGACTGTGAAGGTCAATCCCTCAGAAACATTAGCTTTAGGAGAATATAACAAAAGTTTACCAGACTGATTCTTGGGCTGGTAGAAGCAATTTGTGAAGAGACACTGGATCAGTTAGGACAATTTTCACAGCAGTTTGGTAGAATGAGGTGGTTGGGTAGAGGGGAGAGCTCATAGAAATCTATAAACTTTTAACAGGATGGCACAGGGTAAACACATATCCAATGACCAGGATATCCAGAACCAGAAGTTACAGTCTGAGGATACAGGTTAGACAATTTAGGACTGAGGTGAGGAGAAATTCCTTCTCCTAGAGAGTGGTGAGCCTGCGGAATTCTCCACCATAGAAAGCAGTTGAGGTCAAAACGTTGAATATTTTCAAGAGGAGCTAGATATAAATCTTAGGGCTAAAGAGAATATGGGGAAAAACATCCAACAGGGGACTGAGTTGGATGATCATCCATGGTGGCATTGAGTGGCAGAGCAAGCTCGAAGGGCTGAATGGTCTATTCCTGTTCCTGTTTTCTTTATTTCTTTGACAGATTCTGGCATGAGCGCCGCACATAAGGATGTCAAATGACATTCCAAGTTGTTGTTTTTGATATTGGTACCCATTGCCAAGATGCTGTCATCATTGGTCTTCATTGTAGTGCATGCCAATGTACAGGAGGTGTCGCCATTTTCCCTCTTTCACAAGACAGTGACTCCCAGGTGGAGCAGCTGATGTTGAGCATCTTCATGTCATGCTTAAAGTATCTCTGAAGTGGGGCTTTGGGTCACAGTGGTAGTGTTCCTACCGCTGGCATGGGAGGCCGGAGGTCAAGTCCCACCTGCTCTAGAGCTGTGTGATAACAACTCTGAACAGGTTGATTTAAAAAATAGTTTTTTTGGGCTGCATTGGCCCAGCTACCTCACCATACAGCAAGATCCTGGGTAAATGATTGTTTTGATATATCCGACCAGGTATATATGAATTGACTAATTGATAGGTGAAGTTCTATACTGTAAAGAACTATGACATGATATGCAGTCCTGGAGTGAATAGCAGCAGCAGGATAAATACTTGAGGAGCGGGGTCAGTCAGGATGAACCTGGGGGTGAACAGGAGCAGGATAAATACCTGAGGAGCGGAAGTCAGTCAGGGTGAACCTGGGGGTGAACAGGAGCAGGATAAATACCT
>NC_063367.1:14330473-14366923 GCF_021869965.1 Rhincodon typus | reverse complement strand
GTGAACCTGGGGGTGAACAGGAGCAGGATAAATACCTGAGGAGCGGGTCAATCAGGATGAACCTGGGGGTGAACAACAGGATAAATAAGTGAGGAGTAGGGTCAGTCAGGGTGAACCTGGGGTAGAGTTTTGGGTTTGATATAACAACTCAAAGAGTGATCTAGTCTTGTCGGTCAAGAATCAGGCTTACTGACGTAGTGACCAGTATCTGGAGACAGATAAAGCAATTATTTCTGTCGTTGTAATCTGCTGGGAACAGAGAGCGGGAGTGAGAGACTTGAGTTGGATGATGGGTGGATTAGGTTGTGTAATCAGTTCCTGGATTCCTGTCTGTAGTCGATAAGGTTGATTTAGTTGGTAAAGTTCAGGATGGCAGGAGAACTGACCCCGTGGCATGCTCCTTCTGTGGGAAATCAGGGTCACTTCCGGTCTCCGTCGTAACTCCAAATGCAGGAAGTGTGTTCGGCTGCAGCTCCTGATTTTCCACATGGAGCAGCTGGAGCTGCGGATGGACTCACGGTGGGGCTTCCATGAGAATGTTGTAGATAGTGTGTTTAGTGATTTGGTGATACAGGAACAGATATGTGGACAGATTATGGAAAACGTAAAAAGAACAGTGTTGTTGTGTTAAGGTGATTTTAAGTACCCCTGTATTAACTGGGTTAGTGCCAAGGGCTTGGGTGGGTGTGAGGGGTTGTGTTAGGCATGCCAACGACAGAGTTTTTAGAATAATATGTAAATAATCCAGCTGGGGAAGGGATTAAATTAGGCCTGGTATTGGGAGATCAGCCCATGCAGGTGATTGAAGTTTCAGTGGGAGACCATTTTGGGAACAGTGATCATAATTCTGTAAGCTTTAAGTTACTTATGGATAAGGGTAAGTGTAGCCCTTGGGTGAAAATACTAAATTGGAAGAAGGCTAGCTATCACAATATTGGCAGGAACTGGAGAAGGTAGACCGGGGGCTATGGTTTGAGGGTAAATCTACATCTGGCATATCAGGCAAATCTGATCTGGCATCTTTTAAATATCAGTTGATTACAGTTTAGGACCAGCATGCTCTTGTGAAAATGAAGAACACTGTTCGCAAGTTTCAGGAATCTTAGATGACAAGAAATCAAGAGCTTAGTCATGAAGAAAAGGGAGGCATTTGCAATATTTCAGAAACTGAAGACAGACAGAGTCCTCCAAGAATATAAAGATAACAGGAAAGAACTCAAACAAGGAATTAGAAGGGCTAAAAGGGGCCAAGAAATGTCTTTGTTAAACAAGATTAAGGAAAATCCCAAGGTATTTTGTACATATATAAGGAGCAAGAGAGTAGCTAGGGAAAGGGTAGGTCCACTCAAGGACAAAGGAGGAAATTTATGCATGGAGCCGGAGTAAGTGGGTGAGGTCCTTAATAAATCCCAACAATTTGTATAGATACTACAGAGGAGAAGGACATGGTGGATGGGGAGTCTCGAAAGAAGTATGTTGATATTCTATGGCTTGGCAATATAAAAAAGGAGGAGGTGTTGGGTGCTTTAAAAAGCGTTAAGGTACACGAGACAAAATAAAAATCGAAAGAACTGGGGATGCTGTATATCAGGAACAAAAGCAAGGTTGCTGGAAAAGCTCAGCAGGTCTGGCAGCATCTGTGAAGGAAAAAACAGAGTTAACGTTTCAGGTCTGGTGGCCTTTCCTCAGAACAAGGTAGAGGTAGACAAGGCAGAAGGTAGACAAGACTCCAGGGCCTGATGGGATCTATCCCAGAATGCGAAGGGCTGCGTGAGGAAATTACTGGGGCCTTGTACAAAATCTTTGTGTCCTCTTTAATCACAGGAGAGCTCCCAGAGGCCTTGAGAATAGCTAACATTATTCTTTTGTTTAACAAGGGCAACAGGGATAATCCAGGAAATTACAGGTCAGTGAGCCTTATGTCAGCGGTAGGGAAATAAGTGGGGAAAATTCTTGAGGGTAGGATTTAGTCCCATTTGGAAAAATATGGACTTATTAGCAATAGGCAGCATGGCTTTGTGAAGGGTAGGTCATGACTCACAATTGAGTTTTTTGAGGAAGTGACAAAGATGAGTGATGAGGGCAGTAGATTTTGGACTTTAGCAAGGCCTTTGACAAGGAGCCTTATGACAGGCTGATATAAAGGTGAAGTCACATGGGGTCTGCGGTGAGCTGGTAAGATGGATACAGAACTAGATTAGTCATAGAAGACAAACAGTAGCAGTGGAAGGGTGTTTTTTTCTGACTGGAGATCTGTAAACAGTGGTGTTCCACACAGATTAGTGCTGGGACCCTGTTGCTTGTAATATATATAAATGGTTTGAAAGAGAACGTAGGTGGCCTGTTCAGTTATTCTGTGGATGGCTGAAAGACTCAGGGAGCTGCAGATAATGAGGAGGGTTGCTAGAGGATGTAGCAGGATGGAGATAGGCTAGAGGCTTGGGAGCAGAAATGCCAGATGGAGTTTAATCTGGACAAGTGTGCATTTTGGAAGATCTAATGCAAGAGGGAAGTATACAGTAAATAGCAAAATCCTTCATGGCATCAACACACAAAGGGATCTAGGCCTACAGGTTCACAATTCCCTGAAAGTGGCAACGAAAGTGGGCAAGGTGGTCAATAAGGCATATGGCATGCTTGCCTTCAATAGTCAGAGCAAAGAGTATAACAATTGGCAAGTCATGTTGCTGCTGTATAGAACTTTAGTAAGGTCACTTTTGGAATATTGCATACAGTCTGGGCTGTGGATAGAGTGCAGAAATGGTTTACCATATTAGCTATGAGGAAAGATTGGATAAACTTGGCTTGTTTTCGCTTGAATGCTGTAGGATGAGGAGCTACCTTATAACAGTTTATAAAATTATGAAAGGCATGGACAGATTGAATAGTTGTAGTCTTTTTATCCCAGCGTAGAAATGCTATTAGAGGGGGCCATAGGCTTAACATAAAAAAGGGTGAGTTTAAAAGAGAGGATGCTAAATGCCTAAAATATGCTGCCAGAGGAAATGATAGAAGCAAATACAGTCTGGGCTGTTGTGTCTGTAATGTTTAAGAGGCACCTTGACAGATATATGAGTAAAGGGACACAGAAGCAAAAAGTTTTTAGTTTAGAAAGGCATCATGTGTCAGCACAGGTTTGGTGGGCCGGAGGG
The DNA here is from genome assembly GCF_021869965.1 of Rhincodon typus. Taxonomy (NCBI): domain Eukaryota; kingdom Metazoa; phylum Chordata; class Chondrichthyes; order Orectolobiformes; family Rhincodontidae; genus Rhincodon; species Rhincodon typus. The sequence continues at coordinate 14,363,771 of NC_063367.1, read as the reverse complement.
CCTGTTCCTGTTCAGTACCGTTCTTTGTTCTTTGTTCAATGATAGTATAATGTACTCAAGTCCTGAAATAACTTCACAACCCACCCTCAAACTAATGGATCCGAGGAGTATGGTTAAAATGATAGCTCAGTGCATTATAATGAAACAACTACAAAATCTCAATGCAAAAAAGAAACCAGAAAGATGTCTTTTCACATGGAGAAACATTTGAGATTGGTTTTAGATACTTGAGGCAAGAGAGATTGCTGCAACTATCAGTGTCCCTGTGAGACAGAGACCTACAATTATCACCCTGTTTTGGTGCTGATAGGTTCAGATTCACCCCGAAGGGAAAGAAAAGCATACTAATTTTTGCCTCAAACAAAAATATTTACAACGACCTGGCAATCTGCAAAACTTTAGAAAACAAATATCAGTTAGAGATTAAAAAAAAATATTTTGATTTATATAGCGCCTTTCAGACGCTCAGGGCGCTAAAAGCCAATTAAATGCTTTTGCACTCATCTTCCTGTGTGCATGTAGGCAACGTGACAGTCAATCTGTGCACAGCAATCTTCTGCAAACAGCAATGAAATGAATAATGAACAGATAGACTGCTGACGTAATTGAGAGAAGACAGTGTCTTGGTAAGACAGCCGCTACAGAAGTGCAGCACTCCCTCTGAACTAAGAAACGTGGCACTAAGCGTTAGTATAGATTTGTGCTCAGACCTGGGACCCAAGCCCAGGTTTCTGACCCTAAGGCTTTAAAGGGACACGATTAGCTGACTGGGTCTGATTGCCCGCAGGAAGACAAGTTTTGATTTGATTTGATTTATTATTGTCACGTGTACCTAGTTACAGTGAAATGTTCCGTTTTCCATGCAGTCATACTGTACAAAGCTCATAGGATAATAGAACAGAGTGAGGGATACAGTGTCAGTTAATCACATTACAAAGGTCTCACAGAGGATTGCTGGAGGTGCTTCAGAGGGGGAACACAGATTTGTTCTGACACAGTAACCACTGAACATCCTACCTCTCTTCAGCGGGGTCCATTTATCACCCTGGCTGTGCGCTAAACATTGGCCAATCTGACCAAGAGGTCAACCTAGTAAAGTCTGTAATGGGTGACTGTGAGCTATCTCTCTGCAGCTATGGTGAAATTCATCAGATGGAGCTGCTTAATATGTTCTTAATCAGCCTGTGCAACATTGTATATGCATATTCTTAAGACTAAGGACTCCATGAGGTGAGCAAGAGTTAAAGGAGGAGTGCTAGAAGCATTGCTCACCTGCTAAGAAAAAGGTTTTGTGACATGAATAATATAGAACAGAAACTAAGGGGCAGTTCGATCCCTACAAAAATTATGCAAATATTTCTGTAAGGAAAGTTAGAGGGGCAAATGCTCACTATAATTTAATTTAAATTGTTAATTTTTACTGAGTTAGTTCTTTAACTAGTAAAGGCAACATTAGAGAGGCTTATACCTACTGGAATCTAGAAAGATAAGAGGTAATCTGAATGAAAGATATAAGATCCTGAGGGGTCTTGATAGGATGAATGTGGAAAAATCTTGTGAATGTGAAATCTAGAGAATCTAGAATCCTAGGTGCTTGTTCCAAGTAAGAGCTCAGCCATTTAAGAGAAAGTTAAGGATTTCATTTTTTGCACGGAGGATCATGCATATTTGGAACTCTACTCCTCAAAATCAGTGGAAACAGTGTCTTTCAGTACTTTAAGGTGGATTTTTGATTTGGTTTGATTTAATATTGTCACACGTACCTAGGTACAGTGAAAGGTTTTGTTTTGTGCGCAGTACAGGCAGATCACACCATACAAAGATCATAGAACAGACTGCAGAATAAAAAGTTATGGCTGTAGACAAGGTGCACAAAAAGCAAAGTCAATATCAGATTTGAAACTTGAGAGGTCCATTCAAAAGTCCAATATCAGCGGGGAAGAAGCTGTTCCTGAACCTGCTGGTATGTATGTTTAGGAAGTAGATAGATCATGATAAACAAGGGCATTTGAAAGGTTATCAAGGGTAGGTGGGAATGCAGAATAATCAAGATCAATCACAATCTTATTGAATGGCAGAAAGGACTTGAGGGGCTGAATGGCCTCCTGCATTTGCTTGAATGGATGCAGCTCCTAGAAGCTCGACAGTATTGAGGACAAAACAACCAGCTTGATTCATACCCCATCTACCACCTTCAAAATTCACACCCTTCAACCACTGATGCACAGTGGCAGCAGTGTGTGCCATCTGCAGGAAGTCCTGCAGTGCCTCAGCAATGTTTCTTCAATAGAATTTTCCAAATCCTCAGATGAAGGCATTTTCCTAAAAGAAATGGTTGTGTGGGTTGAACATACTAGGGCTTAGAAGAATGGGGATCAATTTTATTGACATATTTCAATACCCCGAGGGGATTTGACAGGATTGGCGCTGAGGGAATGCTTTTGCTCAATCATGGGGGATTATAAAGTACAATTGTAAAATAAAGTATTTGTCACATCTAATAGATAGAAGGACAGGGGCAGTAGATACAAGGGAACATCATCACCTGTGAGTTCCCCTCCAAGTCACACACCATCTGACTTGGAAACATATCGCTGTTCCCTCAGTGTCGCTGGGTCAAATGCTGGAAGTCCCTCCCAAACAGCCCTGTGGTTGTATCAACCCCACACAAATGGTTCAACAGGTGGCTCACCATCACTTTTCCAAGGTCAGTTAGAGATGGACAGCAAATATTGGCCTTGTCAATGATGCGCACTTCCCTTAAAAGAATAACAAAAAAAGCTCCTGGAGTTTCAATGAACATCAACAATGGCACGGGATTGCTTGATAATTCAAGTCTTTATTGGTGCACATGAGGTTAATTGGAGGGGGCAACTGGTTGATAGAATTGCTTAATTTGGGGGAGTTTTGGAGAGGGGTTGGACTGAAGTTTTAAAGTGACCAACTTTGGATGACAGGTTGCCTTGAATATCAACTTTCAAGTGAAGCAATTATTTTGAGGTATGAAATAAACACTTACAATTGTGTCGCAGTGCCAAGTTCTGACACAAGATATAACTACTGGGATGATTAAAACCTGCATAATTATGAAGAAGCCTCTTGATGCTCTCTTACTGTTGACAAAGTCGCACAGTAAGATTAATAAATCACAAACACGGAGGCTTAAAGCTGCAAGATATGCAAACACTGCAATGTGTTTTGCTTATTTGTTTAGGGATTAGTGAAGTCATCCTTTTCAAATTATACAATGAAAAATATTCTTGCATTGTTTATGTAATTAATTGGCAGTATATTTCAGAATTCCTTCTCCTTTTATGGTAAAGTATATGGTTTGACTGCTAGTTTATTGTGTGTTGTTCAATAATTGTACACTTCAGAATGTTTTGTAAATGCTAGGTTATTGGAACATTTTGGTTTGAGGGTATAAAAGTTGTAGCATGATCTGCTTTATCTTTAGGGGTGACCCCGTATACATTTTAAGCAGCACTTGTAGGTACTAGTACAGGTCGATTTACTTGAGGATAGATTGATAATTTCCTAATCAACCTCTTCAGGGATGTCATTATGCAACTTTGGAGCCAGTGGATGTTGAATCTTGGTCTTCCGGACCAGGGGCAGGAACACTTCTAACGCAGCAGAAGAGCCTTCCCTAGTGCAATTGGTAGTTGCAAGATTACAAACACATATTTCCCTGAGAACTGAGAATCTGAATCCACTGCCTTAGACTGCTAAGCCTCATGATCATTGTGGCAGGCAAGACTGGCTTTATAGGCAATTCAGAGAAGATGTATGAGGCTGATTCCTGGAATGAAGGTGCTGTCTTATGAGATTTAGAAGAATGTTTTGAAGAATGTGCATTGATCTTGTTGAAATAAAATGAATAAAATCCAGAAAGGATTAGAACAGGATGGGTGCTGGTCGAATGCTTTCATGCTATCATGGGGGATTCAACTCTTGGGGAGCATAGTTTCAAACTAAAGCTGTGCCCAGTGAAGACGGAGATGAGGAGGAATTTTTTTCTTTCAAGGGGCCAATAGTCTTTGGAATTTTCTACCTCAGTGAACAATAGCAGCTGGATCATTGAATTTGTTCGAACAAGGAAGAAGAACAAGGCCACTCAGCCCTTCAAGCATATTCTGCCATTAAAGAACATCACCTAGCTTGCACATCCCTGGACACTACAGGGCAATGTAGCATGGCCAATCCACCTGACCTTCACATCTTTGGACTGTGGCAGGAAACCAGATCACCCAGCAGAAACCCACGCAGGCACAGGGAGAATATGTAAACTCCATACAGACTGTCACCAGGTCCCTGACTCTGTGAGGCAGTGCTAACCACTGAGCCACCATGTCACCTCAGTGTTCTGTAGATAGCTAACGTGGAAGCCAGGGGTCTCCTTCTGTGTTATAATGGTTCCACAATTGCAGTGGACTAGTGCAGCCTTGTACTGAATATTCCCATGTTTTGGTTTGGTGTCAATTTCAGGGAGTTTCATGCAGGATTTCCCTCTGTGAACCCTGGTAACCTTCCCTTCAAAGTGGAGAAGAAGAGTTTGCTAAAGTGCTAAGCATCTTCAACAGAACTGAGCACAGGCCCAACACAAAAGGTGGAAAGAGAGCGCAGAAAGTTGATCATCCCATCTACCTGTCTGCAAACACCACCTACTCCATGTACGGATCCAGTTCTGGACTGTTCAGTCACCTCAGTACAATAACATGGAACACTCAACATTAAAGGAGCTTGAAACAATCCAGGACAAAGTAGTCTGCTTGATTGGCACCACATCCACCAACATCAATTCCCTCTACCAATAATGCTCAGTACCAGCAGTGCATATCATCTACAAGATGCACTGAAGGGATTCACCAAAGGTCCTTAGACAGCACCTTCCAAACCCACAAACACTTTGTTCTAGAAGGGTAAGGGCAGTAGATACATGGGAACACCATCATCACCAAATTCCACTGCAAACCACTCACCACCCTGACTTGGAAATGTACTGTTGTTCATTTAGTGACACTGGGTCAAAATCTTGGAATTCCCTCCCTAATGACATTATTGGTTGAACTACAGCACTTGGGCTGCAGTGGTTCAAGAAGGCAGCTCACCTCCACATTCTTAAGGGCAAATGGAGATGGGCAATAAATATTGGCCCAGCCAGTTATGCCCACATCTCAAGAGTCAATAAAAGAAAAGTAGAAGAAAGACATCCTTGATCTTGAGGGAGAGTCTAAGAAGATGATTCAAGCCTTTATTTCAGCTGTATTCATGATCAAGTAGTGTCCAAAAACATGTCTAACCTTTATGACATGCCGACAGAAATAACAAATTAAAAGATATATGTTCTCTTGCTTCAGTCAGGAATATTTTGATTTCTGATTCTGAGGAGTTTGTGTTCAACAAATGTCCCACCAAGCTGGTTCTGCACTCCTTATGGTCATTGATAATTGCCTTGCATTTCAATTCCTGGGCAATCAAAAACACAACATTAACTTGTCCTCTATCCAGTCAGATATTTGTGGAACAGAAACAAAGTTGCTGGAAATGCTCAGCAGGTCTGGCAGCATCTGTGAATAGAAAATCAGAGTTAACATTTCAGGTCTGGTGACCCTTCCTCAGAAGGGTCTGTTCTGAGGAAGGGTCACTGGACCCGAAACGTTATCTCTGATTTTTCCTTCACAGATGCTGCCAGACCTGCTGAGCTTTTCCAGAAACTTTGATTTTGTTCCTGACTTAGAGCACCTGCAGTTCTTTCATTTTTTATTCAGATATTTGTGGAATTTTGCAGTGCACAGACTGGTCAGTTTTATCATTTATTGCTTGTGAGACATTCTTGGGAGATTGTGACTTAGGGCAAAAAACTTCTCCTTGCTACTATCTCATAAAAAATGTGTAAGTAGAAGTTGTGATGTGCCAATTCTGTGAGAATCAGAGATGCTAACTCTTTTGGTTTTGTTAATTATTTATTTGTTATTGTTTTAACGAGTGCACATATCTACATAATTTTCTCCCTTTCCCTTTTATCCCATTAAAATAGTGCAAAATTGCCAAAACTTGTAATTAAATTTGAGACTGGTGGTGATTCTCAAAGATGTGAGTTATGAAACGTGATAATAAAAAAGGACATAAAATCTTTCCGAAAAAGCAAGATTCACGATCTTTGCTCACTTTGTATTACAACGCGAAGAATGATAGGGAAAGTGGAATAATTTAATTTAATTTAGTTTATTTTGACATGCTCTGAATCTCATTGTCCGTCACTCGTGTGCTTGCTGACCTTCACCAGTTTTCTGTTCATTGAGTCCTCAATCCCTATTTTTAAATTCTCCATGTTGCCATTCCCTCCCTATCTGTGTAATCCCTTTGACCTCTACAAGGTTTTTAGATTTCCACATTCCTCGAATTCTGGTCTCACATATTCCATCATGATTTCAACTATTAGGCTGGGACCTTTTTTCCTTAGACTGTAGGAGGCTGAGACACCTTATAGAGATTTATAAAATCATGAGGGGCATAGATAAGGTGAATAAACAAGGTCTTTTCCCCAGGGTAAGGAGTCCAAAACTAGAGGGCATAGGTGTAGGTGAGAGGGGACAGATTGTAAAGGGACCTAAGGGGCAACTTTTTCAAACAGGGGGTGGTGTGTATATGGCAGAGGAAGTGGTAGTGGTGGGTACGACTACAACATTTAAAAGACATTTGGACAAATACGTGGATAGGAAATGTTTAGAGGGATATGTGTCAAATGCAGGCAAATGGGGCTAGTTCAGTTTAGGAAACCTGGTCGGCATGGAGGACACGAGACAACAAGGTGCAGAGCTGGATGAACACAGCAGGCCAAGCAGCAAAGCTCCTATGATGCGGCATAGAGGAGTTGAGCTGAAAGGCCTGTTGCCATGCTGTATGACTCTATGGCTCTGTAATTCAGCCACCACTTGCATTGCTGCCATTAGCTCCAAGGACCCCAAATCTGGAATTCAATTCCTAAACTCCTCTGCCCCTTAAAATTCTTTCACCTCTTTTAAAATGCCCTTCAAAGACTGTTAGTCAAAGTTTTGGTCATGTTTCCAAATGGAGTCTAAGTCAAAAGATTTCACAAATATATTTAAGCATGTTTGGTTACATTGAAAGCCCTAAATAAATGAAATCTTTGTTGTTTTTTCAGGGATTTAAGCTTTGAGTGGATCTGTGGTAGTCATGCTTTCGAATTCTGTAGCTATGTCTATGGATTGTGTTTCTCCACAGGCTTTACCCTGCCTGGCTTTCCCTTCATGGATCTACACTTCCTTGGTTCTCTAGGCTACTGTACTTTGCAAGGGACCACAAATTTTCCCTTTTTGGACTAAAAATAAAAGTAGTGTTTGGACTGCTCTGCAGCAGGAATACCAGGAGAGTTTTGCAACTTGGAAAAATCAAGTAATGCCCATTTTTATCTCCGCAAGGCAATGTTGCTGTTTATTATAGTGAGGGGGACACTTTGAGACAGAGTGGCCATCAATAGATTTCAAGTTGAGGAAATCCTGCTTGATGACAGCTCTCTGTCTAAAATAACCATCATCAGAGCCAAAGCTGTAAGTGCAAGGGCAAACAGAGATATTCAGAGTCTATAAGCTGAAAACATCTCTTTCTACTCCTCTTCCTCTGTGTGAATGAGAAAGATTGAAACAGCAACAGAGTATAAAAACATGAATTCAAACAAAGAAAGACCTAGGTCCAATCGCTCAACGATTGTCTGAGGATGACCATCAATTTACACACAATAATGTGCCATCATTTCAACAATCAAAAGGAACTTAAAGAAATGATTTAACCCACCATTGAGGTGTGGACTTCTGATCTTTGAAATTTTGCCTTCTCTTCTTTCTGTCCACCCATAATATCTATGTCAAACGTTCTATATTTTGTCTGTCTTAATTCTGAAGAAGCGTGCATATATTTGGGGTATTTTAAGGGGTATGCTTTAAGTTGGGAGGTTGTGGCTTACTGGTGCTTTCTTTTTTTCTGCCATTTGTTAGCGTTAAGTGTGTTACAGTAAATAGAATTATCTTGTATGATGAAACCAGGTGTGAATTTGTTCTAAATAGCGGTCAACCAGGCAAATTGGCCATCCTGGTGGTCTAATTGGGACTTTATGCATTTTGTAACAGCTTGCGGAACAGTGGGGTCTGATTATTGGCACACTCTTAAGTCTTGACAAATTGCACTCTTAGAGGCTGCACATTTTTATTGTGCTGCTACTGCTCTGAGTCCTTTGCATCGCTAACTTGTCCTTAACCTAGAATAAGGCACTCTCATTCTGCTTTACAGTAAACTCCTTTTTGCACTAAGATATACATTATACAGAATACAGCTCTCTTCACTGTGATGGTGTCAGAGTAACATCGTCATTTACATCATCAACATCGATGTGGATATAGGCCATTACAATGTAATTTATTTGGAAATGAGATGCCTTCGCACAGATGCAACTGAGGCAGAGATTTTAAAATCACTTAAGAGGGAATGACATTGCTGTTATGATAAGAATAAAAGAAAGGAAGAAAGGAAAGCAAAGGGAATTGAAGTTGGAGAAGGTTGGGTCCATTTAATGAGCTAGCATGGGGATAGACTTGGTGAACCAAACACCCCTTTCACAACACCATTAACTTTCAATAGGAAATCTGCTTTGCTAATTGCTTTAACAACAGTCAAAACATCAATATGCCATCACCGATTGGGAATGCTTTGAGGAAGAACTGCAGGTCTTTGCAGTTTTGAAATGATTTATGAGTACTTTGATTTCTGGTCTGAAATACTACTCACCATCATTTCGCTGGATACAGAAAGCCACTTATTTTAAAAAGCAAGGCTCAGAAAGAGAAATCACTGTGTTATCTTTGGGACGAAGATAGGCTGTGATGAAGAGACATCATCAGGCAAGGAGATTTAGTTTTGTTTGCAGGCAACAGAAGGCCAAGTATCTCACTGTTAACAACACGGGCAATAAAGGATAAATTCATATAAAAACCTGAAGCTCTGACCAACAGCAGAATATTAATTATCTTAATCAAATCTTAATACAATTAAAGTAATAGAGTCACTTTGGATTCAAAATATTAACACTGTTTCTTTCTCCGCAAATGCTGCCAGACCTACTGAGTTTCTCTAGCCCTTTCTGTTGCACTTTAGTCTGTACCAGATTATAACTGTTTCCTTACATTACAACTGTGACCACACTTCAATAATACATAGATATAAAACAATTTGGGGTATCCTAGAGTTATATAATGTAATCTCTTTCTTCTTCTTTCTGTTTCATCCTCTCTCACAAGCTTTTCCTATACTAGAAGGTTTATTGAAGTAGCTGTATCCTCTGTTGTGATCCCTTGTGTTTCTGTGATTAACATAACATAAATGAAGTACATGGTTTTAATTTATTTGAGGAAATCATACAGGTTTATTTATAGCCAAAACTAATCCTATAGCATGGAGTAACCATACACCTATCCTTAGTCTGAGGGTGTGCCTGTAGTCTCCAGTCATGCGATAACATCCTGGGTCATTCACATGTTGGACTCTTCACACAGCATTGCTCTTAAAGTGATAGTGAGCACCCTTTAGCTTACAGATGCTTTATTTCAGGTTGGCTGACAACATGGAATCCAGGCACAATGCTTAAGGATCTCCAAATGCAAACTACTGAGAAATCTATTGGGAGCATTTCTGTTTGCCTGAGGGCATGCGATCTCTCCATGCTTGATTTATACTCTGCCCACTCAGGTTCAGACAGCTGAAAGTGTGGTTTAGCTTGGTCATTGTCATGCAACTCCACATGACTAGGACACCAAATGAAAGTTTAATTGCCTGCAGGACCTTCCCACCCATCTCCCACTTCTTGTACCTCTGTGATCTCCTCTGTCTATCTCCTTTTGTACCCTCTGCTCTTTTGATGTGGGTCTTTGATGTAATAGTGTCTATCATCTCATTTATTTTCAGGTGAGATGGTGGTAAAATGGTAATGTCACTGAACTAGTAATCTAATGTTAAAGCTAATATTCTGGGTATGTGAGTTTAAACCCCAGCAAAACAGCTGGTAGAATTAAAATTCAGGTAATAAATCTAAGATATAAAGTTAATCCGAGTGATGGTGACACATAAACTGTCTTATTTACTAATGTCCTTCTTGAAGGAAATGTCCTTACCTGGTCTAGCTGTCCTGCATGTGACTCCAAACCCTTATGAAATGAACCATTGATCAGAGTGAGCTCACTCACCATCCTTAATTGGATCCCGAGTGGGCCCTCCGCTCACCAGTTGATCATAGATCACTGCCCACTGACCTGGTGTAGTGGGGGAAGGGAAGAGAGGGTCAAGATCCCCATTCAACCCAAAATGCAAAATGCTGCCCGTGCTGCTGTATAAAACATCCACCACATACCAACAAAGCAGCTATGGAGTAAGGGTGGCCTGGAGGAATAATAACTGACATTAACATTCAGAGACATCTGAACATCTTAATATTATAAAGTCAGGCAATGAACTTAATAATTTAATGAGAATGCATAGGAAGACTATGAAGTGGCAAAGAGTACAGAACAAAGCTTGGAGCCTACAGGCCATCGATGTATCTTTGATTACTGGAAAATTTCCGGATGAGGATGTGTCATATCAGTAAGAGATGCTTTTCTTGGAAGGATCACTGGAAGAAGCTGGTAGACAAAATGCTTTTTGACACACATGTTCCCATGTGAGATACATTTAATTGATGAATTGACAAAGTTTGATTGCTTCAAAATAAACCCAGGCTTTAGGTATTTCAACCAACCTGATTGCAACTTTTGATCAGAAGTCTTTGGAAACAAAAACTTTGCGGTATTCCATTTATTACTGTTCTAATTCAAATAGAAATTAAGGAGAATAATTCTATCTTTTCAGGAATACTTTATAATGGAAGCTAACTCTTTAAATAAAAATATCTCCACTTCAAATTATTGGACTTCTTGCCCTTTGAGTAATTGAGCCAGGATATCCTTCTTTTCCACTTTAACTGCAATGGGAGCAGTTTGGAGACAATGTGAAAATACAATGCTATCAAATGAGATGATTTTTTTTCCTAGTTTTTCCCATGTCCCTTCTATCAAAGCTAGAAAATTAAAAGTGAGATCGAGAAACCGAAAAGCTGGAGAAGCCCTATGGAAATTCTTGTATTGTTTTGAGGTTGGGGTCTGATAAGGGGGACTTTGGTATGAAATGTTTGACCCATGAGACAAGACAAACAGAATCATAGCTGTGTCTGCGCAATTCTGGCAACCAACCATTCAATAAGTCAAGGTATAATAAGTTATCGCTGGGAACACAATGCAATTTGAAAGCATCTTAAGTGCTAAAATAATTGCAAAAGCTCCCTGAAGACAAAGGTATTCTTTAAAAAGTAGTGGTGTGCTTCTTTTCATATTTTTTAAGCTGTCTATTTATTGAAGGATTTTTAATAACAATACCTGCCTTTAGGGTAATAAGTACCATTAAAGAAAAAACCCGAGACAAGTACTGAATTATTTTGCAGGTATATCTTGCAGCTAATCTCACACAATGTCGAGGAGAAGAAGGTATCTTGCAACATGTAGAGCCTTAACTTGCCTTTAGCTCAAGAGAGCAAGATATAGCATCAATTTTGGCAGAGATAAGAATTAGAAAGGTGCAAGGTCACTTTGTGAGAATACTATGGCTTTAAGAGTTGTATTTTGTCCTGCATTTTTTTTAGGAAGAGAGATTGAGACAGAGGTAGCAGATGGTCTGTTCCAAGCAAATAAAGTAAATAGCCTGTGAAGCCTTGTTTTTTTTTAAAAGTTGGAACAAAAGAAGGAGCCTGAATGGGTGGAGTCAGGTGCCCACAGAGTCAGGGTTTTAGTTTAGCTTTCAGCAGTTGTTGGGGTTTGGAAGTTGGCTGGCAAATTTGTATCTCTCTCTCTTTCCCTGCTACAGGAACTCTCTCTGCTGCCAAAATCACGTTAGACAATTTGATTTACTGACTTTGCCCTTGCTGAGGTTGTGTTTAGGGGATGTTACTATGTTGGAGTAGTCACTGTTTAGTAGTTAAATAATCTATTATTCTATTAAGTTTTCCATTGAGTTACAGTTGTAACAACTCTTCTTTCTTTTGTTGGTATTTTAACTACAGGATAATAATAAAGTCTGTTTTGCTTAAAGCTGAGTAGTTTAATTAATCAAATTACATCTGGTACACACCACCTTATACTTGCCTTTAAATAAGATAGAAGTTAAGGGTCTAGGCTATTTCCTTGATACATTTGAAGGGAATTTGGTTTCATCCATAACAACTTGTAGAAGTAGTTTATAGGCTCCCAAATAGTTGTTGCACTAGAATAAAGTATATAGGAAGAAAGAATTGGGGCATGTAAAAAAGTTACCGCAATAATTATGCGGACTTTAATTTACACATAAATTGGCAAGGGCAGCCTGGAAAATGAATATGTATTAAGGACAAATTGCCAGACCAGTACGCTCTAAGCACAACTGAGAGTGGTCTTCAAGACTTGGTAATGTGCAATGAGACAGGTTCAATCAGTAGCCTGGTATGGTGACAGCGACTGCAGCGTGATAGAATTTCATAGATAGTAGGACCTGCAGATGCTGGAGAATCTGAGATAACAAGGTGTAGAGCTGGATGAACACAGCAGGTCAAGCAGCATTAGAGGAGCAGGAAGGCCGACGTTTTGGGCCGAGACCCTTCTTCAGAAATGGGGGAGGGGAAGGGGTTTCTGAAATAAATAGGGAGAGAGGGGGAGGCGGATAGAAAATGGATAGAGAAGATAGGTGGAGAGGAGACAGATAGGTCAAAGAGGCGGGATTGGAGCCAGTAAAGGTGAGTGTAGGTGGGGAGGTAGGGAGGAGATAGGTCAGTCCAGGGAGGACGGACAGGTCAAGGGGGAGGGATGAGGTTAGTAGGTAGGAGATGGGGGTGGGGCTTGAGGTGGGAGGAGGGGATAGGTGGGAGGAAGGACAGGTTAGGGAGGCGGGGACGAGCTGGGCTGGTTTTGGGATGCGGTAGGGGGAGGGGAGATTTTGAAGCTTGTGAAGTCCACATTGATACCATTGGGCTAAACAACTGCACCTCCCAGTCGCAAACCATTTCAACTCCCCCTCCCATTCCTCAGACGACATGTCCATCCTGGGCCTCCTGCAGTGTCACAACGATGTTACCCGAAGGTTGCAGGAACAGCAACTCATATTTCGCTTGGGAACCCTGCAGCCCAATGGTATCAATGTCGACTTCACAAGCTTCAAAATCTCCCCTCCCCCTTCCGCATCCCAAAACCAGCCCAGCTCATCCCCACCTCCCTAACCTGTCCTTCCTCCCACCTATACCCTCCTCTCACCTCAAGCCCCACCCCCATCTCCTACCTATTAACCTCATCCAGCCCCCTTGACCTGTCCGTCCTCCCTGGACTGACATATCTCCCCCCTACCTCCCCACCTACACTCACCTTTACTGGCTCCATCCCCACCTCTTTGACCTGTCTGTCTCCTCTCCACCTATCTTCTCCTCTATCCATCTTCTTTCCGCCTCCCCCTCTCTCTCTATTTATTTCAGAACCCCCTTCCCCTCCCCCATTTCTGAAGAAGGGTCTAGGTCCGAAACATCAGCCTTCCTGTTCCTCTGATGCTGCTTGGCCTGCTGTGTTCATCCAGCTCTACACCTTGTTGTCTATGATAGAATTTCATGTTCATTTTGAATGTGAGAAATGTGGGTCTAATACTAGTATCTTAAATCTAAATTAGGATTACTATTGGCAAATGAAGGCAGAGTTGGCTAAAGGGAACTGGGAAAATTGGCTAAGAGGTAAGACATTAGAGATAAAGTAGCAGACAGTTAATGACAGTATTAGATCTCATATTTTCCACAGAAGATTGCGGGTCTGAGGAGCTTTGTTTTTCAGTACAGCTTCATTTCTTAGAGCAATACTGCACACACAAAGCTTCAGAATGTCTTAACTTATACAGTTTAAACTTAAGAGTGTACATGCCCGCCCCCCCCAGCACTGCCTTGGTAAGCAGCACCGTGTAATCGCTTTGTAATTGGATCTCTGCTACAGCGTCTTATACAGTTCAAGCTTGTCTCAGGAATTTCAATGTATTTCCAATTAAGCTAATCATATCACTGAGTGACAAAGAGATGGACAGGCTTGTGGTCCACCTCAGTCCTTCATGATGTTTCCCAAATACTCTTATCTCACTTCTTGAGGCTTTTCACAATGGATGCTGTATTTGAGTACCATTTGCCAACTGCACCATGTTACATGTCATTTAATGGGATACTGGCCTATTATTCCTCCCTTTAATGATACAGGGGCTGCTTTTACTGTCTGAAAGTGGTTTGAATCTTTCCCCCTAGTGATTTTTTTGTATTTGGGTGGATCTAGAACTACTTCAGAATCTATATCTATGATTATCTGAAGAATCTTAACTAAAACCTACTATTAATATTGTAACAGATTGATTAAATAATTCAAGAGAAACAACTAAATAGTGTGTAATGTTCTTATCTATGTTTTATGCGTAAGCAACTGCAGCTGGATATTCTATCTCAGCCAGTAACCTTGAGTCTACAGACCTGCTATTGTTCTGCTTGTGAAGACTATATTAACCAAATGTTTTCCCAAGTTCTCTAACTACTGTCAGCCATGTTCTGCTGCATTAGCCATGGACAGCCATTGGCCATTTTGTGCTGCTCAGTCATGGGCATCCCTAACAGACAGGTTTAATCACTCTGAGTAAAGAGTTTATTCCAATCAAAAGGAAAAACACTTTGAAAAGGATACATTATCTTGGCTAAATAAAAAACTAGATAAGGATACTAGCAAGCTGAAGGGAACACTGCTCAATTTTGCAAATAGCAGTGGTAGATCAGAAGATTGGGCATATTTTAAGAACCAGGAAAAACTGATTTTAAAAATGGAATTAGGCAGAGACAACATGATTTTGAGAAAGGGAAGTTGTGTTTATCTAATTTATTAAAGTTCTTTGAAGAAGTAACAAGCAAGGTGGTTATAGGGGAACCTACAGATATGATGTACTTGGATTTTGGTGAGGTACCACACCAGAAGTTACTCCACAGAATAGATTTAGGTACAACATATTAACATAGAGAAAAGACTCATTAGCCACAGGAAGCAAAGAATAGGTAGAAATTGGTATTTTCCAGTTTGGCAGGTTGTAACCAACAGAGTACCACAGGGATCAGGGCTGTGCCTTCAACTAATTATAATCAATTAATTTATAATGAACTGGATGAAGATACAGACTGTATGGTTGCTAAAGTACCAGCGACACCAAAATTGATTGGAAAGTAAGTTCTAAGGAAGAGTCTACAAAGGGAGATAAATAGGTGAGATAAGTGGACAACTATTAGGCAGATGAGGAAGTATAATAGGGTAAACTATGGATTTGTCCATTTTGGCTAAAAGACTAGACAATCAGTAAACTATTTAAATAGGCCAAGGAATCTGGGTATCCTGGTACCCAGCAAGGAATTAGGAAGGCAAGTGGAATGTTGGATTTATTGCAAGAAGTTTAGTTAAGGAAGGGTGGGACAGGGTCTTGGTGACACCACATCTGGAATATAGTGAAGAGTCTTGATAGGTAGATTCTGGAAAAGTATCTCCTCCTGTGGGAGATACTAGAACTTGCAGGCACAATTTGAAAATAAGAGTTGCCCTTTTAACATTGATGTGACTGGAATGTTTTGCACTCAGGGGTTTGTCTGTCTGTGCAATGGACTTGCTCAGAAAAGAAGTGGAGGCTGGGTCATTGAATTTATTCAAAGCTGAGCTAGATTTTTGATAGGTAAGAAAGGCAAGAAATATGGGGTGGTCAGTGCAGGTAAGACTGTGGATTTGAGACTAGAGTCAGTTTGACAATAATCTTAAAAACACTGAATGGCTGCTCCTGCTCCTAAATCCAATGATTCAGGTATTGTTTTTTATTTCAAAAATATAATTAATTCATAAAAATGCCTTTTTTACATACACAATCATCAATGCAGTTCAGTCTGTACAGTAGTATTTGAACAACCAAACAAACATTGGCATTTAATTCTATCCAACAAACAAACGAAACGCATCTCTCACTTGTGCAAGGTTATATTTACAAATATTGAGGCACAAGGAGGGTCTGATAATTGAACGGACCACAATTTAACTTTAGCTGAAAGATTACAGACTGTGGTTCTTCCTCACTGTGTCTTGGCTGCAGCTGCCCCAAGCTTTAGTGCGTCCTTCAGCCCATAGTCCTGGATCTTGGAATGTGCCAGTCTGCAACACTCAGTCAAAGACAACTCCTTGCTCTGGAAGACCAACAAGTTTCAGGCAGGCCAAAGAGAATCTTTCACCGAGTTGATGGTCCTCCAGACATGGTCGATATTTGTCTCGGTGTGCGTCCTGCGGAGCCAACTGTAGAACAGAGTCCTGCATCACGGAGCTGCTCGGGATGAACTCCAACAAAAACCACTGCATCTTTCTCCAGACTTCCTTTGCAAAGACATATTCCATGTGGAAAAAGAATGATGCATTCTCCCCCAGGAATTTAGAACATGTCTCTGTGTCTTCCAGCTACATTTGGTTAGGATAATTAATTTGTCACAGGACCTTGCTGTTATAAGAGTGCAAGTATAGCAATGTCCTTGTACTCAGCATTAGGAACCATTTATTTCCTTAAAATCAAACAAAGGACTGTGGATGCTGGAAATCTGACATGCAGAAGTTGCTGGAGAAACTCTACAAGCTTGGCAGCATCTGTAGAGGGAGAGAAACAGAGTTAACGTTTTGACTTAACATTTGGAAGAAGGGTGACTGAATTCGAACAGTTAACTCTGTTTTCTCCCAACAGATCTGTCACGAATTTCCTTATAGAACATAGAACAATACAACACAGGAACAGGCCCCTCGGCCCATGATGTTGTGCTGAACATGACATCAAATTAAACTAATCCTTTCTGTCTGCCCTTGGTCCATATCTCTTCATTTTTTGCATATTCAAGTGATTATCTAAAAGTTTCTCAAATGCCCCTATTATATCTGCCTCCACCACCACCCCTGGCAGCATGTTCCAGACTCCTACCACGCTGTGTGTAAAAATCTTGCCCCTCACATCTCCTTTGAACTTTCCCCCTCACCTTAAATGAATGCCCCCTAGTATTAGACATTTCAACTCTGGGAAAAAGATTCTGACTATCAATCATATCTATGCATCTCATAATTTTAGAGACTTCTATCAAGTCTCCTCTCAGCCTCTGTCGCTCCATAGAAAACAACCCGAGTTTTTCTAGCCTCTCCTTATAGCTCATACCCTCCATTCCAGGCAGCATCCTGGTAAACCTAATGAACATAGAACATAGAACATAGAACATTACAGCGCAGTACAGGCCCTTCGGCCCTCGATGTTGCGCCGACCTGTGAAACCAATCTGAAGCCCATCTAACCTAAACTATTCCATTATCATCCATACGTTTATCCAATGACCATTTAAATGCCCTTAAAGTTGGCGAGTCTACTACTTTTGCAGGCAGGGCATTCCACGCCCTTACTACTCTCTGAGTAAAGAACCTACCTCTGACATCTGTCCTATAGCTATCACCCCTCAATTTAAAGCTATGTCCCCTCGTGCTTGCCATCACCATCCGAGGAAAAAGGCTCCCACTGTCCACCCTATCTAATCCTCTGATCATCTTGTATGTCTCTATTAAGTCACCTCTTAACCTTCTTCTCTCTAACGAAAACAGCCTCAAGTCCCTCAGCCTTTCCTCATAAGACCTTCCCTCCATACCAGGCAACATCCTGGTAAATCTCCTCTGCACCCTTTCCAATGCTTCCACATCCTTCCTATAATGCGGTGACCAGAACTGTACGCAATACTCCAAGTGCGGCCGCACCAGAGTTTTGTACAGCTGCAACATGACCTCATGGCTCCGAAACTCAATCCCTCTACCAATAAAACCTAACACACCATACGCCTTCTTAACAACGCTATCAACCTGGGTGGCAACTTTCAGTGATCTATGCACATGGACACCGAGATCTCTCTGCTCATCCACACTACCAAGAATCTTACCATTAGCCCAGTACTCTGTATTCCTGTTACTCCTTCCAAAGTGAATCACCTCACACTTTTCCGCATTAAACTCCATTTGCCACCTCTCAGCCCAGCTCTGCAGCTTATCTATGTCCCTCTGTAACCTGCAACATCCTTCCGCACTATCCACAACTCCACCGACTTTGGTGTCATCCGCAAATTTACTAACCCACCCTGCTACGCCCTCATCCAGGTCATTTATAAAAATGACAAACAGCAGTGGCCCCAAAACAGATCCTTGAGGTATACCACTAGTAACTGAACTCCAGGATGAACATTTCCCCTCATCCACCAGCCTCTGTCTTCTTACAGCTCGCCAATTTCTGATCCAAACCGCTAAATCACCCTCAATCCCATGCCTCCATATTTTCTGCAATAGCCTACCATGGGGAACCTTATCAAACATTTTACTGAAATCCATATACACCACATCAACCGCTTTACCCTCATCCACCTGTTTGGTCACCTTCTCGAAGAACTCAATAAGGTTTGTGAGGCACGACCTACCCTTCACAAAACCGTGTTGACTATCCCTAATCAAATTATTCCTTTCTAGATGATTATAAATCCTATCTCTTATAATCCTCTCCAACACCTTACCCACAACCGAAGTAAGGCTCACTGGTCTATAATTACCAGGGTTGTCTCTACTCCCCTTCTTGAACAAGGGGACAACATTTGCTAGTCTCCAATCTTCTGGCGCTATTCCTGTAGACAATGACGACATAAAGATCAAAGCCAAAGGCTCTGCAATCTCCTCTCTAGCTTCCCAGAGAATCCTAGGATAAATCCCATCCGGCCCTGGGGACTTATCTATTTTCACACCTTCCAGAATTGCTAACACCTCCTCCTTATGAACCTCAATCCCGTCTAGTCTAATAGACTGTATCTCAGTATTCTCCTCGACAACATTGTCTTCTGCACCCTCCACATCCTTTCTGTAATGTGGTGACCAAAATTGAACGCAATACTCTAAGTATGACCTGACCAAAGTCTCATAAAGTCTCATAAACCTATCTACTTGTGTGGCCACTTTATCGGTTGACAGATTGTTAATAAGCAGCACAGAGTCAAGACCCACAACCAGAAATTGGACAAATGGCCAATTAATCTGTCTTTTACACTGTAGGTTGACAGGTTGTTAACTTGGAGATGGGGAGATTTCCCTGCTTTTAGATAGAACCTTGGGCATTTTAACACCTATTTGAACATCAGCACCCTCAAGCAAAACCTCACGCCAACAGCAGCATGGTGGCACAGTGGTTAGCACTGCTGCCTCACAGCGCCAGTGACCCGGGTTCGATTCCAGCCTCGGGCAACTGTCTGTGTGGAGTTTGCACATTCTCCCTGTGTCTGCGTGGGTTTCCTCCCACAGTCCAAAGATGTGCAAGTTAAGTGGATTGGCCATGCTAAATTGCCCGTAGTGTTCAGGGATGTGTAGATTAGGTGGGTTAGAGGGGGATGGGTCTGGGTGGGAAGCTCAGGTTCGGTGTGGACTTGTTGGGCCGAAGGGCCTGTTTCCACACTGTAGGGATTCTATGATCTTCTATGAACATCTCAGCTGAAGGATATCACTTCCAACAATGTATTGTATCTTAAAACCTCAGCTGGTAATATTTACTGAAAGAGAAATACTTGGACCCACAGTCTTACCTAAATCAATACTGAAAATAAAAGAAACTCACATTTTAAATTGCACTTTAATCATCTGCAGACCATGTGAAGCCCTTTCCAGCCAACATTTAATTGCTCTAATGGTGGAAATACAGCCATTTGCACACAGCAAGTTTTCACAAACAGCAACTTGACAGATGAAAGAAACAATCTCAAAGAACTGCAGATGTTGGGAAATCAGAAACCAAAACAGAAATTGCTGGAAAAACACAGCAGGACTGTAGCACCTGTTGTATAGAAGGGTCACTAGACCCAAAACGTTATCTCTGCTTTCTCTCTCCACACATGCTGTTTTACCTGCTGAGTTTTACCAGCAATTTCTGTTTTTTTTTGTTTTTGACCATGATAAATAAGTTCTTTATCGTTGGTTGGTCACTATAGAATAAGATTCACATAGGAAGCCAGCTGAAATTAAGGCACAAGGGGTTTCAGGAAGATAATAAAAATAAACAATTCCTACTGGAGATAGCAAGAACGGCGGATGCTGGAATCAGAGACAAGACAGTGTGAAGCTGGAGAAACACAGCAGGCCCAGGCAGCATCAGAGGAGCAGGAAAGTTGACGTTTCAGGTCGGGACCCTTTCCTGCTCTTCTGATGGTGTCTGGCCTGCTGTGTTCCTCCAGCTCCACACTGTGTTGTCTCAACAATTGTTATTGCTTTCTAATGCCTCAAATTCTCCCATCCATAATGTACCTTTCTCATGCAACCTTGTCTTTGCCTAATTGTATTCAGTATAAAAGATCCAAAGATGTGCAGGCTAGGTGGATTGGCCATGCTAAATTGCCTGTCGTGATAAGGCATGTGTAGATTAGGTGTGTTAGCCATAGAAAATGCAGGGCTACAGGAATAAAGCAGGGGGATGAGTCTGAGTGTGATTCTCTTTGGAGGGTCCATGTGAACTTGTTGGGATGAATGCCTATTTCCACGCTGTAGGGATTCTATGATTTTATGATGTTTCTATGATTCTATAGGAGTTGGGAGGTCATCTTGCAACTGTACAGGACATTGGTTAGGACACTTTTGGAATACTGCATTCAATTCTGGTCTCCCTGCTAAAGGAAAGATGTTGTGAAACCTGAAAGTGTTCAGAAAAGATTTACAAGGATGTTGCCAGGGTTGGAGCATTTGAGCTATAGGGAGAGGCTGAATGGGCTAGGGCTATTTTCTCTGGAGCATCAGAGGCAGAGGGGTGACCTTATAGAAGTTTATAAAATAATGAGGGGCATGGATAGCAGGAATAATCAAGGTCCTTTCCCCAGGGTAGGGGAGTCCAAAACTAGACGGCATAGGTTTAAGGTGAGAAGGGAAAGACTTAAGTGGGACCTAAGGGGCAGGTTTTTCATGCAGAGGGTGGTGCGTGTATGGAACGAACTGCCAGGGGAAGTGATGGACGCTGGTACAATAGCAACATTTAAAAGGATGGATGTATGAATAGGAAGGGTTTAGAGGGATATGGGCGAGTGCTGGCAAATGGGACTAATTTAATTTAAGATTTCTGGTTGGCATGCATGAGTTGGACCGAAGGGTCTGTTTCCAAGCTGTACATCTCTATGACTCTATGACTCTAATTATTTATTCTTGATTTTCTCTTATTTTTAAGATTGCTAATGCACCTTGAACTCAGACTCTTGCCCCCTTGAACCTTCTTGTTCATTTCAAAAATGACTTAATTAATAGATAGAAGGCAACACTCAAGGACCGCTTCTATGTCACACAACGAGCCTTACGAGCTCACTTCAGCTCCCTGTCCCTTGGAATTGAAACAGCAGCTTGTGTTTTTTTCCTCCAGTAGAGGGTTATATAAGCAAACACATCTCGATGAGCACATCCCTGGCACTGATGCTTTGAGAATTCTCGTGCAGGAGAATAGCTCTCTCAAGAGGGCATAACAGAATTAGGCATTAACCACAATTACTCTTGTGGAAAGTGATGGGAAAGAGAGGATCTCATTTAAAACAAAGAGGGGTAACTAGGCTTATGCTTGTAGATATTTCACAGAAATATATCGAGAACATCATAAAGCTGAACAGCTCGATCACCCAAAAGTAGCAGAACTGATTCCAATCAAAGGAGACAGTTGCATGATTATATTTCCTCGTTTAATTCTAGCAATTGGGATTTTAAGTCAAAAACTCACAAGATAGTAACTTCCAATAGAGTTGGAGAGTAAGTCAGGAAAGATGATAAAGATAAGCCCTTAAATCAGGTGAATCCCTATTAGACTACACCAGCAAGGGTTGCTTAAAAGGCAAAGGAATATTCAGAAGCAATAGACCAAATAAATTTCCCCTTTTTTTCCCTAAGTGGAAAATAGAAAGTGCTAGAGAAACTCAGTAGGTCTGGCAGCATCTCTGGAGAGAGAAAAACAAAGATAACATTCCGAATCCTTTTTGACCCTTTGTCAAAACATGGCTCTGAAGAAAAATCACTGGACCCAAAGCATTATCTCCGTTATTCTCTCTCTCCATAATTGCTGCCAGGTCTGCTGAGTTTCTGTGGCACTTTTGGTTTTCATTTGTGATCTCTAGCATCCACAGTATTTTGCTTTTACTTGAGTGTTTAATTCACTGCCGCTTCTCTTCCAGTTTGCCCACTATGAAGAAGTTCTGCTCATCTCTCCGACAGGGTTTCTATTTGAATCGTTCGGCCCGTTCATTTTCATTGTCTTCTATTTCTCTCCCAATGTTTGATAAGGCATTTGCCAATTCTAAAGAAGACACTTTGGATTCAAAATGTTAGCTGTTTTCATTTTTCCACAGATATTGCCAGTTTCCCAGTATTCTGCATTTTTAAAATTTCAGATCTCCAGCATTTTGCTTTGTCAGAATCCATTATACCATGCCTTGTTAGTGTTGAGATGCACCAATAATATGTTGCAAACTGAAAGCAATGACAACTCTGGTTATACCATGTTCACTTGCCCCCAGCAAGGTCTCCTCCTCACCATCCAAAGGTCCAGTCACACTTTCCAGTGAATCAGTGACTTACCTGCACTTTATTCAATCTAGTCTACTGTATTCACTGCTCACAATGCGGTCTCCTCTACAATGGGAAGACAAAATACAGACTGGGTGGCTGCTTCACCAAACATTTCTATTTTATGCATAAAAATGACCCTGAGCTTCCAGTTGCTTGCTACTTCCATGCACCACCACACTCCCATGCCAACATTTCTGTTTCAGGACTGTTGCAGTGCTCTGGGGAGGCTCAATGCAAGCTGGAGAAACACCCCTTCATTAACTGCCGAACTACTTTATAGCCCTTAGGACTCAGCATTGAGTTTAATAGTTTCAAGGTATGAACACCTCCCTCTATAATTGTTACCCACCCCAAAACCCCCAGGTGCTGTTCTGCATAGATTGCTCCAAGTACAACCAACCCATTTTCAACTATTCACACTTCCCATTGTCACCTATTCAGCACTAACCTCTTCCACAGCTTGCCGTCAACAATTCCTTTGTATGCTTCGCTTTTTTATCCCTTCTCTCTCTCTGGGTACTCTCTCCATCTATCCAACTCACTCCTTCCACCACCACCCCACAACCCCTCTCTCCATCATCAACGGAAATACCGTGTCTTCCCAAATGCTTTCAGTTCTGACAAAGTTCTGTCACTGGACTCAAAGAGTTAACTCAGTTTCCCTCCCCAGAGATGTTACCAGACGTGCTGTGTTTTCAGCTTTCTGTTTTCAGCTCAACCAAGGTTGGGTGTGCTGCAGACTTAAGTTGGCTTTCATTGCAACTGAAAGAATTGCAGATGCTGGAAATCAGAAACAAAAACAGAAATTGCTGGAAAAAACTCAGCAGGTCTGGCAGCATCCATGGAGATAAATCAGAGTTAACGTTTTGGGTCCAGTGACCCTCAATTTCATTGCAAAAGTGGCATCGGCTTTGGAGATGGGGATGGGACGGTTCCGTTAAATAATAGTAAGTATAATCACTTCCATCTTCTCTGTTTTAATCTTTTGTAATTCTCACACTTGTAAACTTACTGTTTTTATGCATTGTCTTAATAGATGGTACAGAAGAGGGGCATGGAGCGGTCCTGCCTCCCTTGCTTTCGTCTATCCCCACAAACAATGAATAATTTCTTAATTTTTATTCCTGGGGTCATAGTATCATTGGCAAGGTTAGTACTTATTGTCCAATCCTAAATGTCCTTACCTGAATGGCTTGAAGGGGGCATTTAGGGAGCAATTGAAGATATTTCCATGGATCAACAGTCACATGGGGAGGCAATGGCCTAGTGGTATTATCGCTGGACTGTTAATCTAGAGACCCAGATGACATTCTTGGGGTCTGGGTTTGAATCCTGCAAATGGTGGAATTTGAATTCAATAAATATCTGGAATTAAGAATCTAGTGATGACCATGAATCAATTGTCGATTGTCAGGAAAAACCCATCTGGTTCACTAATGTCCAATAGGGAAGGAAACTGCATTCCTTACCTGGTCTGGCCTACATGTGACTCTAGACCCCACAGCAATGTGGTTGACTCTTAACTGCCCTCTGGCAATTAGAGATGGGCAATAAATGCTGACCTAGCCTGCTACGCCCTGATGCTGAGAACGAATAAAGAAAAAAAACGTGCAGGCCAGACTGGACTGGAAGGGCAGGTTTCCATCCATGATTTGATTTGATTTGATTTGTTATCGTCACATGCACCTAGGTAGAGTAAAACATTTTGTTTTGAATGATGAATACAACAGCAGAGAAGGTGCACAAAAAGCGAGATCAACATTTAAATTTAAAATTTGAGAGGTCCATTCGGAAATCTCACAACAGCGGGGAAGAAGCTATTCCTGAATCTATTCGTACATGTGTTTAAGCTTTTGTATCTTCTGCCCAATGGAAGAGGTTGTAAGCACATTAGTGAATCAGATTTTTATTTTAATGACAATCTAGCAGTTCCATGATCATCATTACTGAAACTAACGTCTTGTTCCATATTAATTGAATTTAAATACCACTCGCTATTTTGTGGACCTGGATCATTGGTCCAGATCTCCAATAATAATTCCACGAAGCTGTTGTACTCTTTGAGGGAATAATCTCTCTTATTTTAAGAAATGCATTATTCTTGAAGCCTCAAAAACTGGTCATTCTTACAGCATGCTGCTTTTTCTATACTAAATTGTGAAACAGTATTCACACCACAAATTGCCTTACACATGGGATTTGTCATGATCTGTTGTGTACGAGTATTGCTTAAGCAATAAAAGTTGGGATCAGAACAATTTCAAAAAGAGGATTGTATTGAACTTGAAAGAAGAAGAAAAGCTGCAACATCAACAGAAAAGAACAGCAAGTCAAAATGAGTCAGGGAAAATAAAGTCAGATTCAAGCTGGGATTTGCTAACAGGACTCAAACATTGGTGTCAACCGTTTGAGGGTCAATGGTTTGACAGATTGCAGGACTTCACCTGTGAATTAGGAACAGCAGTAGGCCGTTCTACCTATTAATCTCCTTCTCCATTTGGTAAGCTGATCTGCTGGTGGCCTTGAAATAACTGCACAGAGGCCAGTATCCTGTCACCAAGTCACCCTTTATTTACATGTGTGCAGTATATGGGCTCTGACCAGGCAGCTCAGAGCCAATCCCTAGACTGAGGAGAATTTCTGAATCTCCTGTTTATATCATCAGCCAAAGCTCCTTGATTGGCCCAGGTTAACAAATAACCAAGGATCTCATAGTCAATGAGATCCATCTGGCCCTAGCTCCAATCACTACAGGCCTCTACTCTACATTCATGTTTACCTTTGTTGTATAATGCAATGGTTCTGAAAGTGTTACTGTTGGAAACTCTTAAGCTCCTTCCACCTTAATGATAGCATACTGGCTTGGGTAGGGATAAGGAAGAGAATCCTCTGATTCACAGAGTGGAAACCCTTTCCCACAGCTCTCCTCATATCATCGTAACAATGTACTTGTACATAAAATTAATTGCTATTATTTAACAAGTTACATCTGTTAAGACAAGAGACTCTTTATAATGATACTGTCTAGTGATGTTCCTCAACTGCTTTGAACCAAATAAGCCTTAGACCCAACAAGGGAAAGAGAAATGGTGACAGCATTCTTTGACAGCACCTTCCAAACCCCTATCCTCTACCTGCTAGAAGGACAAGAAAGCAACAGATGAATTGGAGTAATTACAAGTTGCAAGATCACCTTTGATTCAAACATAGAGTCATAGAGATGTGCAGCATAGAAACAGACCCTTTGGTCCAACTTGTCCAAGCCAACCAGATATCCTAAATTAATCTAGTCCCATTTGCCAGCACTTGGCCGTTACCCCTCTAAACACTGCCTATTCATGTACCCATCTAGATGCCTTTCAAATGTTGTAATTGTGCCAACCTCCACTATTTCCTCTGGCAGCTCATTCCACACACGCACCACCCTGTGTATGAAAAAGTTGTCTCTTAGGTCCCTTTTAAATCTTTCCCCTTTCACCTTAAACCTATGCCCTCTAGTTTTGGACTCCCCTACCCTGGGGAAAAGACCTTGACTATTCACCCTATCCATGTCCCTCATGATTTTATAAACCTCTGTAAGGTAACCCTTCAACCTCTGATGCTCCAGGTAAAATAACCCCAGCCTAATCAAGCTCACCACCATCTTCTGCATTGCAACTAGGGATGTGCAAACAAGTGATAGACAAGGCAGTTAAGCCCACATCCCATGAATAATACTTTTCAAAAAATCATTCTACCCACGAATACCACATTCCTGCTACCTTTTGACTCCCTGGTCAGTCAACAATGCATTGATCTTTGCTATAAAAATATTCAACAACTCTCTCTCCACTGATCTCTAGTGAAAAGAGTCCCATAGACTCATGACTCTCTGAGAGAAAAAAACATTCTCCTCATCTCTGTCTCAAATGGGTGACTCCTTATTTTTGAACACTGTCCCATTGTCTAGTCCCTCCTACAAAAGCAAACATCCTTTCAGCATTCATTACATCTTGCCCTCTCAGGATAATACATGTTTCAATAAGGTCACATCTTAATCTTCTAAACTCTAATGGATAGGCCGAGATGCCGAACATCATATGTCAGAGGTTAGCACTTCTGCCTCACAGCGCCTGGGACCTGGGTTCGATTCCATCCTCAGGTGACTGTCTGTGTGGAGTTTGCACATTCTCCTCGTGTCTGTGTGGGTTTCATCCAGGTGCTCCGGTTTCCTCCCACAGTCCAAAGATGTGCCGGTTAGGGTGGATTGGTCCATGCTAAATTGTCCAGGTAATTGCGGGCTAGGTGAATTAACAATGGGAAATGCAGGGTTATAGGGTAAGGGGGAGGATCTGGGTCGGATGTTCTTCAGAGGGTTATTGTAGACTCAATGATCCAAAAGACTTGGTTCTGCATTGTAGGGATTCTACTTGATGATTTCCACATAAAATAACCATAAGATGTGGACTTGTTGACCTGGTGTTACTATTCCATGAGACTTAAATCCAACCTTGTGCTCTCAAGTGGGAATTAATAGTTCCAGGTAGAGTAGGCACTGCCACAGTGACAATCAAATTTATCTAATCAGTGCCTTCATTTTCCTATATAACAAGAGCTATTGCCCTTTCAAAGTGCAGAAAAAGGCCATTCATCCCCTCAAGCCTGTTCTGCCATTCAGTCAGATCATGGCTGATTTGTAACTCATTATAGGTAAATTGTGCTGAGATGTTTTTCAAAGACATGACAATATACAAATGCAGTTCTTTCCCTCAGGAGCGCAGAATATCTTTCTTAGCCAAGAATTGTCACATTCATTTCCCCCATGCATCCTACTGGCAGATGTTTCCCAGGAGTTCTCTGTTATTGTCGATTGTGGCAGATAAAATGGAGAATAAACTTGGGGGAAAAAAAAGCTGGAGATTCAATCGTTAATGTAGAATTCCCAACCAGTGTCTGATTGCACAGCAGTGAATTGCTTCATAATTTCAAGTCCCTGAACCAAACAATGTCTTATAAAGATAAAGGGAACCTGGCATAACTGCAGAATCAGTCATGCATTGATATTCCTCTAATACAGGATGGAAGACAATTAGCAAATAAATGCCTGATAGTCAGCCAAATGAGTTTTTAAATGAAACTCAAAAAAATTTAGCTCTCGCCTTTTCAGTCGGAATGCAGAATCTTTTTGCTCGCTTATTATGCTTATGTACTTTATTCAAATGTTACTTAGTGCATTCTCATTTTTGAAAGAAATACCAGATAGAGATTTCAAGATTTGTTACTTGTTTGCCAATTTGAGATTGAAACCTGAAATAATAGAAACATTCATTTTACAAATACAATAATAAAATTTCATGATCTTTGGTGATGTTGCCCATGTAAGATGAGATACATGCTTTAAAAGTACATAACACCTTGTAGCAAGCAATAGACGTAAGATATTGCAGTGTAATGATAGTGTTACTAGGTTTGCTACTTAGAGAACAGTAGTTTGATTCTCACCATAGCTTTTAAAGTATTTGAATTCAATCAGACATCAGTAAAAATGACTATTTAGCCATTGTATTCTTATCAAAAGTCAACTGGTAACACTATCAGTAGCCCTGTTCATACACCCTTACAGTTTGCTCTTGGCCTCTGACACTGGCCTTGCATGTGAGTTATAACAAACAAACCCTAAAAATAAATTAATTAGAACACACTCTTCCTAAATCTTTTTATTTGCATTACTTAATTCTCTGCCTAATCAGTCAAGTGCAGTATGCAAAAACATGCAAATGCTGTCTGGCATGCTTTGAAACCAGGAGAGTGCTTTCTTTAAAATGTGAGGAGAGCAACTTGAAAAAAGATATATAATCAGAAAGGGTTCAGTGGGAAGAAAAATCAACCTGCATCCCATCTTGGGTTCAAACAATAAGTACTTCGTTATAGAGCGTTGGTATTGTGCATGTTATTATAATGAGTGCAGACATTAACGATGATAGATATATAAAACCAGTTATTATATTAACAGATAAGTAACACATTGAGAATATAAAGCTAATCTATGCAACCTCTCCCAACCTGCGCAGCCTCTCCTCATAATTCAACCCTGTAGTTGTATATATTCCACTACCTCACCTATCGAGAGTGGCTAAATACCATGAAAATTTAGGTCTTTGTGCTAAATTTGTTCTCCTCACTAATGCTTTCCAGCCTTTTGAGCTTCTAATGAGATCCTGTTGACTGTCAGCCAAGGTTGCAAAAACATGTTTAATACCTGAAAAAAATACATTTATTTTACCACAGCCCTATTTTTGTTGCATCTTTGATCTTCTAATTATTTCAACATATTTTAATGAAGCACTTTTGTGCTATTATGAGTCTTTTTATGTCAGCTTTATGCTGCTTGCAAATTGCAGAGACACATCACACTTGATTAAGTAGCTTTGTACAATCAGAAGAGGAGCTTAAAGGGTTGAATTATGAGGAGAGGCTGTGCAGATTGGGAGAGGTTGCATAGATTAGCTTTATATTCTCAACTACAAGAGATTGAAAGGTGAGCTGATAAAGGTGTATAAAATATTAAACCTGGTGTGACACACAGAAAATCTATTCTGATAACAGCAAAATACCGCAGATGTTGGAAATCTTAAACTTAGGACAGAAAATGTTGGAGAAACCCAGCAGGTCTGGCAGCACCTGGGGACAGAAATCTCTCTCTCTCTCTCTGGTAGCATCTCTTTCTGTTGACGTTGTCAAGACCATTGAGTTCTTCTAGCATTTTTAGTGTTTGTTAACTGTTTCGTCCATTGTGGAAATCAAGAATAGGGAGTATGAACTTAAAAATGGAGAAAGGCCATTGAAGAAGAAAGTCAGCAAGCAAGTTCTAACAGAAGAGTGCAATTGAAATTTGGAAAGTTCCATCTAAAAGCCTTGGAATTCAGAGGGACAACGGACCCTTCAAGGGATGGAATCTCGTGGACGTAAAGGAGATTGTGTCCACTGGCTGAAGAAGTAGCTAAAGACCAAATCCACTTCTTTGAGGGAGGACCTTACTATGTCCTGTGCTAGTGAGGCACTTACCAACCATGGGTGGGCCTTCACCTGGGGTCCTTATGATGTCAACAATCCTTCTTCTGAAAGCACTGCCCTATCAGAGGTTAACAATTCTGAAGTTTGCCTGGGCCTACGAGGAGATGATGTCACTCAAAGTGTCAGATCAAGGAGGGAGCCAGACACAGGAGACTCTTCTTTGTGAGCATCTTTCATTGCCCATCCCTAATTGCCCAGTTAGCAATTATGTGTCAACCAAGTTGCTGGGTGTCTAGGCATAGATCACATAAGTAGGCTAGATCACATAATGACACATGTAAACCAGACCAGGTAAAGAATGGTGGATTTTCTTCCCTAAAGGACATTAGAGTCATGTCATACAGCGTGGAAACAGGCCCAATTCATCCATGCTGACTCGATTTCCCAAACTGAATTAATCCCATTTGCCTGCATTTGGCCCATATCCGCCCAAACCTTTTATATCCACGTACCTGTCCGAATGTCTTTTAGATGTTGTAATTGTACCTGCGTCTACCACTTCCTCTGACAGCTTGTTCTATGCATGCATCACCCTCTATGTGAAAAAATTGCCCCTCAGATTCCTTTTAAATCTTTCCCTTCTCAGCTTAAACCTAGGTCCTCTAATTTTGGACTCCCCTATTCTGGGGAAAAGACCTTGGCTATTCACTTTATCTATGCCCTTCATGATTTTATAAGCCTCTACAAAATCACCCCTCAGCCACTTGTGTTCCAGAGAAAAAAAGTCCCAGCCTATCCAGTCTCTCCTTATAACTCCAACCTTCTAGCCTCAGTAACATCCTTGTAAATCTTTTTTGCACACTTTCAAGTTTAATAACATCCTTCTTAAAGCAGGGCAACCAGGATTGTACACAGTGCTCCAAATTAGTGAACTAGATTGGTTTTTATGACAATTGACAATGGTTACATGGCCACCATTAGACCAGCCCTTTATTCTAGATTTTATTGAATTTAAATTTCACCATTTGCCTTGGTGAGATTTGAACTAGGGCCCTAGAGTATTAGCGTGGAGTTCTGGACTTGCTAATTCAGTGACATAAGCACTACATTACTGCCTTCCCTTGAATGACCTAAGGAGGGAGGTTGTGGGGGAAGGAGCATAGACAAGAGGGCTAGCTCTGAGCGGGTTTGTCCTACCCAATGTTAGCTCCCTCAAACAGGCCCTGGATGCTTCTCAATGAGAAAGCCAGCATACATTCCACAGTCTGTCTTGCCCCCTGCATAGAAAGGGATAATAACCAGTAGTAGAGGAATGAGGTCCTTAAATGGGAATTAATCGTATATTTAAGGGCCTAATTTGGCAATGAGGAAGAAAGGCTATCCACAGCTTACCACCCCCTGTGCTTAATCAGGATAGAGTCATGTAAGTGGTATAATCACCATGCACTAAATACCCCCTACCACCATACTCACCAGAGGGGACAGCATAAGACTCTTCCCAAGATTTTCAACTAGATCGATTTTTGTCAGTTCAGAGATAAGGAGCAAAGACAAGGAAAATGAAATTGAAGTGCGGAAATGAGCCATTATCTCGCTGTATGGTGGAGCAGTCTGAAGGGATGATTAAATGGCTTAGTCATGTTCCTATCAGCATGGCAAACGTACAACCAGCTGAAAAATGTTTCCACAAACTGAAAGGAAATAAAGAACATATTCCCATTTACACAATGCGCTTCACAAATGCGAGAAATCTGAAATTGCCTTCCAGCCGAATGAAGCACATTTGGAAGTGTTGTCATTGTGGTAATTTCAGAAACACAATGATCAATTTGCACACAGCAAGGTCCCAGAAGCAGCAAAGTGATAATGACCAGGTAATCATTATTTTATTGATATTGGTTGAGAGCTAATTGTCAACTAGGACACCAGGAGGAACATACCTGCTCTTCTTTGGAGTGGGGCCATGCGTATCCACTTAAGAGGGTAACTGCCTCACAGATAAACTTCCCATCTTAAAGACGGTGTGTGCTCTTATGACTCAGTGGGTAACACTAACTGCTGTTCGGGATGGGTTGCAAACACTAGCCTTGTCAATGATGCCCACATCCTGTGTAAGCATGAAAACAATATTCAACTTGCCACTACAACAGTTTAGGATAACCAGAGTATAATAATTTACTCATGAGTGGGAGCATACACCAGTGCTTCTTTGCTCATCCCTAATTGCCCAGAGGACAGCTAAGAGTTAGCCACATTGCTATGAATCTAGGGTCACATATAGGCCAGATGAGTTAAGGGTGAGAGATTTTTCTTCCCTAAAGGACATTAGTAACCCAGATGGGGTTTCCCCCGCTTATAGCTTCGCATTCATACTACATCCTTTTATTGTCAATATATACAATATCATCATTAGACCCTTAATTCCAGAATTTCATTGAATTCAAATACCACCATCTACCATGGTGGGATTTGAACCCAGGTCTCAGAACTTTAGCTTGGTCTCAGGATTAATAGTCTAATGAGAATACCTACAAGCCTTTGCCTCCTCTGTAACTGGCTGCACTAACAATGAATTTAAGAATATCAGTTGAGCTTGTAGCATAAAAGCAGAAGGTTGGGGTTCTTGTGGAGCAATGATAGTGTCCCTTCCTGAAGGTTTGGGTTCAAATCCCACCTGCTCCAGATGAGAAGCCATTCAATAATATCTCAGAACAGGTTGCCTAGAAAATATCTAAAAATAAAAAGAGTTGGGGAAACTAAGTAGCCTGGCATTATCTGTGGAGCAAAGCATTATTTTCCAGCTCTCTTTGTTTCTGAGGATGTGTCATATCCAACTCAAAATACTAACTCTGTTTGTCTCTCCACAGATGCGGCCAGACCTGCTGAGTTTTTTTCCAGCACTATGTGTTTTTTTATAAATTTTAGAATATGCGTTTATTTGAGTGTTTGCAACACATCTTATTTACACATGCTTAAAGTGATATATATTCACACACAGGAACCAATTGTCTGCACTTAAAGGTAATATCTTTAAGCCTCGTGGCTTTCTTGAATGACTATGAGAAGCCTATGGTTCCCTGTTACTTTCTTCATGATAATGCATTGCCAATCCGAGTTGACCTGCCAAACACCCAATTCCCATATTGTATCAGTCATTGACACCGTTTGAAACATGTTATGTTTTAAGACGCCAAGCGTTGCCAATGTGTTTCTCTTCACATTACTTAAATAGAAGGTAAACTCACCATAGTCCTGCCCTCTCATTATAGGGAGACAGAAGACTGGTGATGAGTTTAACCTGAGGGTTACCAAACCTCAGGTAAGGAGCAATGTTGAGAAGGTGGGACCTTCGTGGCAAACTTAATTGACATGGGAAATAAAAACCAAAAGGACTGCGGATGCTGTAAATCAGGAACAAAAACAAAGTTGCTGGAAAAGCTCAGCAGGTCTGGCAGCATCTGTGGAGGAGAAAACAGAGTTAATGTTTCGGGTCCGGTGACCCTTCCTCAGAACAGTTCTGAG
>NC_063367.1:14314215-14330073 GCF_021869965.1 Rhincodon typus | reverse complement strand
TTGTTAATTGACATGGGAATTCACCCTCCACTGTTGGTGTCACTCTGCTTCGCAAGCCGTCCAATCGAGCTAACGAACCCTCAAGTATAGGACTATTCTATTTTGTAACACTGGAGAACGAATACCTTCAATAGTTTGACAGTCCTTGCACCTCAGTTAACAACGTACAGTTGCTCAAACCTTAGAGGATACCTCTCTAATGGCAATGCATGATCATGAATTGATTACAGGAGGGAAAAGACATGAGTGAAACAATAGTTGACTTTTCAGGATGCATTCCAGTATGAGAATTGCAGTGGAGGTCAGGTAAATGGAGTTGATGAACAGACCAGCTGAATCCAATCAAATAGCACAGCAGATACATTTATTTTGAGATATCCTAAGCTGTAATGCTAATGGATCATAGCATTTAAAACTTTTCTTTCTTGTTGGGGTGGCACAGTGGCTTAGTGGTTAGCATTGCTGCCTCACACTGCCAGAGACCTGGGTTTGATTCCACCCTTGAGCGACTGTCTGCGTGGAGTTTGAACATTCTTCCTGTGTCTCCATTAGTTTCCTCCAGGTGCTTTGGTTTCCTACCACAGTCCAAAGATGTGAAGGTTAGGTGGATTGGCCATGACAAGTTGTCCCATAGTGTCTAGGGATGTGTGGTCTAGGTTGATTAGCCATGATAAATTTGGCATTGCAGGAAGTGTGTTGGAGGGTTAGTGTAGATTTGGTGGGCCGAATAGTCTCCATCTGCACTGCAGGGATTCTGTGTTCCTATGGAAATGCACTGGTGAAATTAAGAAACATGGGCACAGTTAGAAAGGTCATGTTTGGAGTTGTGCAAGTTAGATCGTCTGGTCTGCAAGCAAAATAAGGTCTGTGGGCGATTATTTGAACATCCAAGTTACAATGAATAGATTTTATTCACCTTTACTGCATTGTAAATCATGGTTTTGGATGTTTAGTTCTTCAATTGTTGGCAATGTCCTATGTAGGAATATTCCTGCAGTGATTGGGAGGTTGCAGGAAAAGATACTAGACAATTCTGGCTGTAAAAGCTGCTTGTGGACCAAATTGCTGCTTTGCTTCTAATATCAACTGAATTCTCTTTTACACCTGGGTGAAGGGGTAAATGCAGATGATACCAGAGGCTGAATAGGCCAGAAGATGAGCTAAAGAAGAAAATATTGATTGGATAACCTCAGATTTGAGGAAGCCTTCAAATCTGGCAGGGTGGGAATTTACCAAGGCAAAAAGACAGCATTGTTATAGAACACATTCCTGATGTGTGCAAGAGCATCATTTAGATGGAAGGACATAACAGCCTTTGTTCATTCACTGTGTTGGAATCATTGATGCTGATTCTCCTGTCAGTTGAGATTGGAATAGATATCCCAATTGTTCTATCGCTCTTCTGATTGCAGGCTGAGTGGGGTATTTAACTTTTATTTTGTTTGTGATTATGTCAGCTTGCCGAAGCGTGATTTCAATACAGCTGTGGAGCTCGATTCCCCAGCAGATTCTACCCTTGTCCTAGAGCCCATCTGGCTGATGGCTTCCAGAGATATGCTTAATGTGGAAGAGGATATCAGGGAAGCAAAGCATTTTAAGGGGGTGTGTGCAAGCATCAATCAGACGGACACTTAGTCAGTATCACATTAGCTCACAGCTCTGTTGTCCTGATGTTTCTGGGATTAAGGCCAGCCTGTATCACTGCTTATCCCTCCACAGAATAATTAAGGAATTTGTCTCTGCTTCCTTGCATTTAGCTGCACATCAACCCATTTCATCAGATGGTGTTCCTTTCCATCCCATCATTGGTAATTTTTGTGTTGGCGAGAGAGAGAGAAAAGAGGGAAAAAAAACAGCCACTAACTATTGACAAATAAAGCAGACTATTTCTTCCCTAGAGCAATCTGCCAAAATCAGTCTGCTTCTTTTCCATTTTCGATTTTAAGTTTCTCTATCGAGTCTTTTAAGAATTTTACAGTTAGTTTCTTGCCCATTAACTCTTGCTTGTTTGCACCTTTAATATTGGAAACATTTGCATTTGTGTATCCAACTAAGGGGAGGCAATAGCCTAATGGTATTATCACTGGACTGTTAATCCAGAGAGCCAGATAACATTCTGGGGAACCGGGTTCGAGTTGAATTTGAATTCAATAAAGTATCTGGAATTACAAATCTAATAATGACCATGAATCCATTGTCGGAAAAACCCAACTGCTTCACTAATGTCCTTCAGGGAAGGAAACTGCCATCCTCACCTGGTCTGACCTACATGTGACTCCAGACCCACAGCAATGTGGTTGACTTTGAACCGCCCTCTGGGCAATTAGGGATGGACAATAAATGCTGCCTAGCCAGTGACGTCCTCATCCTGTGAATAAATAAAGGAAAAAAACACTGCTAAGAAAGCCATTCTTTGTTGTTGCACTTTTCAGTTGAACGCTAACAGTCTTTGGCTTGATTTGCAATGCATCTCACTGTTCTTAATAAGTACTCTTCTAAGTGCAACATTACTTCATCTTACACATGTATTGCACCTTTACCATAGCAAGACATCCCAAGCCACATGAAGAGAATCTAGGACAGGTGAGATCATCTTTAAGGATTATCTTAAAGGGGAGAGAAAGAGAGAGACAGAGAGAGAGTTAGAGATGTTGAGGATTGTCAGGCTAGAGAGAATAATACCAGGAATGCTGAAGAGGCCAGAACTGGAGGACCTCCAAGGATTGTAGGGTTGGCAGGGGTTACAGGTGGCAGGAGGGGCAAGGCCGTGAGTGAATATAAATGCAAAAGAACAGTAAGCAGTGAAAGCATATTACTATCATGCTTATTGTCATCACATTATTCTTAAGAAAGGAGAGAATTGAATCTCAGAGATAGTAAGAACTGCAGATGCTGGAGACAGAGCTAACACAGTGTGGAACTGGAGGAACACAGCAGGCGAGGCAGCATCAGGGGAGTAGGAAAGTTGACTTTTCGGGTCATTTCTGAAGACGGGTTCTGAACCGAAACATCAATTTTCCTGCTCGTCTGATGCTGCCTGGCCTGCTGTGTTCCTCCAGCTGCACGCAGAGAATTGAATCTTGTGCATTAGAATAAAACAGACAACAGTGAATTAACAGTCATTATGAAACTTGACTCAGCTTTCTGCTGGCTTCAATCAAGTAAGCCACTGATTTGCAATGCCCTTTCTGTGTAAATGCCCATGTCTGTTTTCACCCCGAAGACTTCTTTCTTCAGAAAGTTTGTAGAATGAACATCACTGTCCTTTCAATTGGCTTCTTGTTTGCCAAAGTTTTGACCATTTTGGCTCGTCTTCATCAGTCACCAGAAGGATTTTTTAAGGTGTGCCTGGTGTGACATGGGATTGATGAGAAGATTGTAATGGCTTGACTCATCAAACGGTTCTCTGACCAGTGCCAAGTGTAACGGGAAGGCTTT
Organism: Rhincodon typus; assembly: GCF_021869965.1. NCBI lineage: Eukaryota > Metazoa > Chordata > Chondrichthyes > Orectolobiformes > Rhincodontidae > Rhincodon > Rhincodon typus. The sequence goes on along the minus strand of NC_063367.1, from coordinate 14,326,635 downwards.
TGAATGTTTTCTTTCCTTTTTACGCAAAATTCTATTTTCATGCGTATGAAATATTAAAACCAGGGAACGTAGAATAAAAGAAACATATGAATGATTTGAAAAAAATTTAGTCAAATATTCACAATACCACAGGACTTCTCTGTTTAGACCGGGACTCTGGAAATGAAGTTTGCCTGATTTACTTGTTCTTCATTCTTTTATGGGAGTTGGACATCTCTGACTGGACCAGCATTTGTTGCCCATCCATAATTGTACCTTGAACTGTCTGGCTTGCTAGGAGATTTCAGAGGGCAGTTAAGAGTCAAACACTTGGCTTTGGTCAGGGTATAGGGAGTCAGGAGCTGAATCACTTGCCTCTGGCCTGTTCTGGCAGCTTCTGTACCTATACGACTTGTCCAGTTAAGTTTCTTGGCAGCCCTTGAGATGTTGATTGTGAAAGATTCAATAATGGTAATGCTATTGGATGTCAAGGGTGATGGTAAGATTGTCTCTTGTTGAAGATGGTTGTTGTAAATTGCCAGCCCAAGCCTGGTCTTGCTGCATTTGGATACCAATTGTCTCAGTATTAAGGTGTCGCAATTGGTGCTGAACATTGTGCAATCATCACCACATCTAGCTTTATGATGGAAGGAAGGTCATTGATGAAGCAGCTGAAGATGGTTAGCTCAAGGGTACGACCCTGAGAAACTCTGCAGAGGCGTTCTGGAGCTGAGGTAACTGACCTCCAACAACTACACCTACCTTCTTTCCAGTTTGGTTTGGGCTTCTTGATGCCACATTTAGTTAAATACATTTGGATGACAAGGGCAGTCACTCTCACCTCATCTCTGGAATTCAGTTCTTTCGTCAATAAGTGGCTCATGGGTGTAATGAAGTCAGGAGCTGAGTAGTCCTGGTAGAACTAAAACTGATCATCAGTGAGCAGGTTATTGATGAGAAAGTGCTGATTGATAGTGCAAAAGAGGCTTACAAAAATAGCTCCAAGGATGAAAAGCATTTGTTATGAGGATAGATTAGAAAGGTTTGGACTGTTCTCCTTGCAAAGAGGAAGGCAAAGTGGAGATAAATTGAAGCTTTCAAAACCATGAGAGATTTGGATAGAGTAGGTAGGGAGAAACTATTCTGAATCATAAATGATTGACAATGAGAATGCACATATTTAAAGTGACTAGCAAATGATTTGGGAATTATTTTTACACACAAGAAGTTGTTGGGGCCTGGAAGTGTGGTGGAGGGAGGCCCAACTGAAGCATTCAAGAGACATTTGATGGTTATTTGAATAGAGACAATGTGCAAGAGTATGGAGAAAAAGTGTGTCATTATGTCATATTACTTGTTGGATAGCCAGTGTGACTTTATGGGTCGAATGCCCTCTTCTGTCTTTTGCTCAGAGTTTGTGACCCCAAGATTTCATGTCTAGACACCACTTGTGCCCCAATCTCCATGTTTGGAAACCCTGCTTGAGAGAATGTTGGCCCATTCTCCTCCCTTCTCCCCATAAGACAACCCACCATCTCAGGAATCAGTCTGGTGAACCGTCATTGCATTCCTTCTAAGGCAAGGATATGCTTCATTCAATAATGAGACCAAAACTTTGTGCACTTCTCCAGGGTAAGTTTCAGTGAGGCTTTATACAATTTCTTACGCCTGTACTCAAATTCTCTTGCAATAGTGTCTTTCTAATTGCTTGCTGCACCTTCATGTTAGCTTTCAGTGACTTACGAATAAGTATAGCCAGCTTCCTTGGTGCATCAACAATTCCTTTCTTCTCCCGTATCTCCAGTGTCCAGAAATGAACTCAATATTTCAAAAGAGAAGAATTTCAATGAGCAAAGGACAGGAAAGAACAAGTGTCTGAAAGTTGTACGTCACATATTGTATAGTGCACGTTGTGTCGACTACAGGTATCATCTGCCCACTTCCCGACCCCAACAACACTGCTGCTGTAGGAGCACCAGAATGGCTACAACATAGTAGCTGGTCAGTCATGGAATCATAGAATTCCTACAGTGCAGAAAGAGGCCATTCAGTCTATCAGGTCCGCACCAACCCTCTGAAGAGCGTCCCACCCAGACCCAGGCTCCTCGCCCTTTCACTGTAATCCCACATTTCCCCTGGTTAATCTGCCTAACCTGCACATCTTTGGACTGTGGGAAGAAACCGGGGCACCCGGAGGAAACCCAAGCTGACACAGGGAGAATGTGCAAACTGCACACAGACAGTTGTCCAAGGGTATAATCGAACCTGGCACTGTGAGACAACAGTGCTAACCACTGAGTCACTGTGCCACCCAGTGTATGCATGTTGGCCCCTGTGCTAGAACAACTCAATCAGTTGCTTTCCCCCGTCCTTTCCCCATGACCCTTCGTACCTGTTCTCATCAGGAACAAACGCAATTTCTTTCTGAAAGCATTGACTGTATTTGCCTGCTTTACAGTCCCAGTGAGTGCATTCCAGATCCTAATCACAGGTTTTGAAGATTCCATTCAGTGATGCAGTCAGACGGTAATATATTTCCTATGAAAGGCACCATCCAGTGTAAGTGAGGGAAAGATGGATCTGTACCTGAATTTGAATTTGATGAAGAAAAATACTGCGGATGCTGGAAATCTTAAGCAAACACAGAGAAGACTGGAGAAACTCAGCAGGTCTGGCAGCTTCTGTGAAGAGAGAAACAAAGGTAACATTTTGAGTCTGATATGACTCTTCTGCAGAACTTCATCTGGATTTGATCACAGACTTGATGCCGAGTTTTTTGGAAGTTCTTTGATTCTGCTAGGATAATTTTCTAATCCCACGCCTCTATGAAGTTAAGACTTTGGGTTAATGCCTCTTAGTTTATCAGAGTAATGAAGCATCAGGGCAGGAAGGTAACAAGGAATTTTTTTTTAAGGAAATGATTCCCCTGAGGGCTGTCCATCAATGCAGCTTGTAAAACTGAAATTAACACTGTGCTAGTAGGCTCCTGTATAATTCTCATGAGGATAGTGGTGAATGGAAGCTGCAGATTTTAAACTCTTGACATTTAATCCATGTTTATACATCGCCTTAAAACTCCGCTGTCTCCTAATTGTTTCTCAGGCATCGTTTTGTTAGCCAAACACATGACAACTCTGGCAATAAAACAGTTTTAGAGGTTTTCTCAGATAACTACTAACATGAATACATGCTTTTTGTTAAGAATGGTTGAAAAGAAAGAATTATGTCCTTGTGATTAGTAGATGGTTTCTAATGCCTTAATTCTATTCAATGTTTTGCTGCAGATGAGACTTTGATTAAAAATCAATGCTAGCCACATGGGTTTTAAAAACTCAATAAATTGGCTGTAACTTTTGAGGACAAGTTCAAATCTGCTAAAGGCAGCAGCCACAATAATTCTCCTTTGAACTTTCAAACTTTCAAATCTTAAAAATGCGTGTCCATGTGTCAATTGGTAGCACCTTATGTTGAGGCCTTGATTCAAGTCAGGATCATCACTGTCAAGGATACTAAATGACCTTGCATTGAAAGTTTTTGGCTAGAGATGGTTTTAAAGAATATCTTTAGGGAGTACTGCAGAGTGTGTGTGTGTGCGAGCGCACATGCGCGTTTGTGCGTGTGGGGGGGGGTGTTGGGGGAGAAGTTGGGAGAAGTGTGAAACAGAGAGAAGGAATTCCTGGGCTTACCATTGAGGAAGCTGGCCACTAATGATGGAGCAGATAAAAACCAAAGACAAGAACTGGGAACATATGTTTAGTGAGACTGCAATAAGTGCCACAGTTTGTCATTATTAAAAACTGTAATCTTCAAAGTCGTAGTGTAGTCTATTTTTAGATCCTCTACTTTACTGGAATAAATCATTGTAGCCTATTGTTCACATTTCCCAAAAATGCATTTTGTATGTTGCTACATGTAAAAAGGTTGGTAAATATTATAGGTGAACATGTTCCAGCATCATTAAAAACTACTTTAAAGATTGATTGATTGATTGACTTAATATTGTCACATGTACCGAGATGCAGTGAAAAATACGATTTTGTATGCTCTACAGGCATATTGTACCATACAAAGTGTGTCAGAGTAGCAAAACAGAGCGCAGAACATAGTGTTACAGCCACAGAGATGGTGCAGAGACAGAGATATCAAAATTAACATTTGAGAGGTCCATTCAAAAGCCTGATAACAGCAGTAAGAATCTGTTCTTGAATCTATTTAAACGAAACATAAGGTTTTAAACAGTGTTGTAACACATGAGTATTCAGGTGCTAGGATCATGGCTAAAAATTGCAATCTGCACTCTTAAGAATACGCTATCTACATTTAACTCATTGTCTAATTGACATATGATCATATACTAATTGCTAAAGGAATACATTTAAATTACTCAAACTTATATTGAACACTAATGAGATAAAAGTGGAATCTAGCCTTTGGCAGATTGGGGTAAATCTCATTACACCTTTTTTGTATAACTTTGAAGGACAGAGTAATGTGAATTAAGAATCACTGTCAAATAGAATTAGAATCATTGAAGCACAAGAGGAGGCCATTCAGTCCATTAATTACACCCTGGCTCTCCACAGAACATTCCAGTTCACCCCATTCCCTGCTGTAACCCTTGGTCCTGCAATTTTATTTCCTTCAAGTGCCTATCCACTTTCCTTCAGATATTGTTGCTCGTCTCCACTTCATCATGCTCTTAGACAGTGAATTCCAGCTTATTACCATTCACTGAACAAAAACATTTCTCCTCACCAGCCCTCTGCATCTCCTGTCCAAAACTGGAAATACTGTGGCAAGTGACTCACCTCGTGACTCCCCAAAACCTGTCCACCAGCCACAAAGCACAAGTCAGGAGTGTGATGGAATACTCCCTACTTGCCTGAGTGAATGTGGCTCTAACAACAGTCAAAGAAGCTTGACACCCTCCAGGACAAAGCAGTCTATCTAACACATTCAACATGCACTCCCTCCACTACCAATGCTCAGTGGCAGCAGTGTGTGTATCACCTATAAGCTACACTGCAGAAATTCACCAAAGCTCCTTGGACAACACCCTCCAAATCCACGACCTCTACCATCTAGGATAGGGACAGCAGATACATGAGAACACCACCTGATAGAAGTTCCCCTCCAAGCCACTCCTGACTTGGGAATATATCACCGTTCCACGTTGCTGCTTTCTCAAGCAGTGGAACACTGTCCCTAATAATGTTGTCAGTCTCCTTATAACATGTGGGATTCAGTGGTTGAAGAAGGATATTCAAGCGCAATAAGGGATGGACAATAAATGCTGGCCTAGCCAGCAACACATATATCCCATGAATGAATTTTTAAAAAAAACTTTACATCGGTATCTTTCCTAATCTTTGTGCCATCATCTAATGGAACAGCTCATCTTTGTCTACCATATCTAAACCCCTCATCATCCTCTGCATTTCCATCAAATCTCCTCCAATACCTTTGCTCCAAAGAGAATGTCTTCAGCTTCCCACATGCCCTAGAGTGGTTACTTACATTCCACAAATGGCAATAATTGCAACAATTTGAGCTCACATTTTTTTTTAGAAATTTAGATGCGTTTTTACAGACAGCACTAGATGGATGATGGGTGTCCTGAAAAATTGATACTGTCAGTCATTTAACATTTCGTGCAGCACCAATCAGATAGGTCAGCAATTTCAGGATTGGTGGTCACTGTCAGGACGGTAGCCAGTCTACATGGCACCAGGCCAGTGCCATGGAAGATTGGGGTCTTGAAGAGGTCACTGGGTGGAAGACGCTGGGAAGCAGGAAGAACAGGAGTGGTGAGTACCAAGGCTGGAAAGTCAGGAAACACCTGAGGATGAGGGCAGACCTCTTGCTGATGGGGTGGAAATACTCACTCCTGAAGGTGGTCAATGAGGGACATGGGAGGGTCTCCTTTACCTGCTGACAGACTTTATAAGCAGCTGACCTTCTCACTCTGCCCTCGAGAACCTCTCGTTGGCCTCAAAATTGAAGCCTAACAGAAACCAGCTCTGAGATGGATCTTAATTGATCACTTAAGGGGCTTTACTTGGAATGAGGCCAGGTCGGCTGCATCGCCAGAGCCAATTAGAGTTGACTTGTCAACCAATCAGCATCCTGTACTATAAATTATTGTAACTTTTGGAGACTTGGCATTCTTGCATTTGTCCTGATGAGGGCGAAGCAAAAATATTATCAATATACTCCTTCTTTATGCAATATTCATGTTCTGTACCACCAAGCGGCAAGATAAATTTAGTTAATTAAATAATGAAAACCCAGAATCAGTAATGGTGACTGTGCACCTGCAAAAACTTACCTGGTTAACTATTGGCTGCTTAGCAAGCAAATCTCACATCTGACATCAAATCTATACAGTCTGACCTTTATGGGACTCCAAATCCAAAGTATTTTGGTTGACCCCGACTTGGGCTAGTAAGCCAATCAAAAAGGCACCTGACTACTAACTTCTCAAGGGGATTTAGGGATAAGCAATAGATGTTAGCTTTACCAGCAAAACTAACAACTTATAGAGGAATTTTAAAAAATCAAACCAGAGTGATAGAGTCACAGCTTCAGTCGAATTCATCCCTGCTGACCAGATATCCTAAATTAGTCCAGTCCCATTTGCCAGCATTTGGCCCATATCCCTCTAAACCCTTCTTATTCATATACATTTCCAGATGCTTTTTAAACATTCTAATTTTACCAGCCTCCACCATTTTATCTGACAGTTCATTTCATACATGCTTCACCCTCTGCCTGAAAAGGTTGCCCCATAGGTCCCTTTTAAATTTTTCCTTCTCGCCTTAAACCTATGCCCTCTTGTTTTGGATTCCCCGACCCCGGGGAAAAGATCATGACTATTTATCCTATCCATGGCCCTCATGATTTATAAACCTCTATAAGGTCACTCCTCAGCCTCCAACGCTCCAGTGAAAATAGCACCAGCCTATTCAACCTCTCTCTATAGCTCAAACACTCTAACCTTGGTAATATCCTTGTCAATCTTTTCTGAACCCTTTCAAGTTTCATAACATCTTTTCTATGGAAAGGAGACCAGAATTGAACAGATTATTCCATAAGTAGCCTAACCAACGTCTTGTACAGCTGCAACGTAACATCCCAACTCCTATACTCAATGCACTAACCAATAAAGGCAAGCGTACCAAATGCCTACTTCACTACCCTGTCTGCCTGGGAATCCACTTTCAAGGAACTTTGAACATGCACTCCAAGGTCTCTTTGTTCGGAAACACTTCCCAGGACATTACCATTAAATGTATAACTCATGCCCTGATTTGCCCTACCAAATGTAGCACCTCACATTTATCTAGATTAAACTCATGTCAACTCATCCCTTCACGTGCTCATGTAAACTATTTCTTTCCTAGAGATACAAGTTCAAAGTATTGGAAAAGACATGAAATTGACCATCGACAATGAATGAACTGAATATCTACAAACGTTCCAACTGCATCATGTTGTTGTCATATCATATATAGTTTCAGAAATGTGAGTATACCTGTTGCCCCACTTTACACGTGAGAATTTTAACTCTGATATTTGATGAAATAATCTTAAACAGAATTACAGAATGCCATTGAGTATTCTCTGAATGAAGTGATTTTGCTTTGCTGGGGAAGTTCTGCATTAACCCCCACAGGATTAATTATATGAAATAAATAAGTCAAATTTCATAAGCAATAAAATAGATGTGCAGATTGTGCTTGTTCCTTCCTGAGATTTTCGTTAACGTAGGGTAATCGTAACTCACATTATACCCAGTGTTCTTAAATTATTAATGGATGTACCAGCAATGCATGAGGAAGTAGCTGACTTGTTTTTGTTTAACAAGCCTATTAAAGATTAATCTGGAGGTGAAGACAAGTAGTGGCTAAAACTTTCATTTCAGAGCTCAGTCTGTGCAGCATGTTATTTTAATTCCTTTGTACTAATTAAAAGGTGCTGATTTGATGTGCGTTGACCCTCACCAGTTCCCAGTCCGGGTGCGAGGTGAGGCAGGTCGAGTTGGCGTGTTGAAGGAAAGGCAAGACTTCAAAAATTTCACAGACACTGAGCTGCATTAAGTGCTACAAATGTCATAGAGTCATATAACATGGAAACAGAACCTTCGGTCCAACCAGTTCATGCTGACCGTAATCCCAAACTAAACTTGGCAAATATAGGAGCCTTATTGCACACAGGGATCCTTCAAAGATATTAATGGTCTATTTAATTTGGTTTTGATGCTTGATGTTGAGGGAAGAATGTTGGTCAAGACACCGAACGATCATCTGTAGCTAAATAAAACCCGAACTGCGGATGCTGTAAATCAGAAAGAAAATCAGAAGTTGCTGGAAAAGCTCAGCAGGTCTGGCAGCATCCCTTAAGAAAAAACAGAGTTAATGTTTCAGATCCGGTGACCCTTCCTCAGAACTCAATTCAGTTCTGAGGAAGGGTCACCGGACCCGAAACATTCACTCTGATGTTTGTTCACGGATGCTGCCAGACCTGCTGAGCTTTTCCAGCAACTTCTGATTTTGACCATCCACAGTTAGTTCTTCAACTTCTGTTAAAACTACCAGCATGGACTGTCAATTTAATACCTCCATTCTAACAGTCACACCACAACATAACAGCATTCCTCCACTGAAATTCTAGCCTTGAATTAGAATTAGAATTAGTTTTATTGTCACATGTAGTCAAATGAGGACAGTGAAAAGTTTATAAGTTGCCACTTACCGTGCCATCATAGGTACAAAGCTAACTAGGTACAGCTTCTTCAGTTACAAGGTTAGTTCCAGTGTAACAGTCTCACCTCCACATGGTGCCATCTTAGGTACAGAGTACCAAGGTCCAATTCTTAGTTACAGAATAGAGAAAAGAAGAAAAAAGAAGTTACATTACAGCTATATGCTGTAGAACCATAGGTCAGAAAAACAAGCAAAGTGAAAAAGACAAGCATTACAGTCTCTCTCCAAGGGCTGTCCACATCAGACCAGCACAGGGACCCTCCATATGGCCTGATCACTCTGCACTCAGCTGCCATCCCTGCTCCGGGCCACTGCTGTTCAACCAGGGCCAGGTGTTCGAGGCTGAGGGTCCAAGAAGACAGAAGAGGAGAAGACAACACAGAAGGGAGGAAAACAGGGGGAAAGGAGGGAGAATAGAAAGAAAAAGAATGGGCGGAGCTCTGGCTGGAGCATCCTACTCTGCCACCATCTTGCATCAACACAATTACATTTCTGATAATGAGTTTAAACCCACAACGTGCTTCTCTGGAGGCAAGATTGTGAAGGCTGAGCAGCCTTGGAGAAGCAAGACATTTACTGTGCACTGTTACATGTTTTTGGAACACACCCATAATGATTGTGTAACAAATTCCACCTTAAGGTTTAAAAAAATGTGAAAGAAAGGAACAATAACTAAACTAAACTACCGCACAGTATAAAACATTTGATTTGAAAAAAAATCAAACTTGATGACTTACCCTGGATGAAATTAAGGTCATGCAGTAACCACTATGATTAGCTAGTTTGATTTCAGATAGTAATGCATTTATGTGAGACACATCTATAGCAATACTAATGAAATTAAGTAGGTTAACAATGTTATGGCGAATAGTGAGGTTAGATGTTAAAAGTGATAAACTGCTAAATGACAAAATTTTTAAGCAACTTTCTCCACACTCTGCATTTGAACAGAGCATTAGATTGACCACGCAGGGACATTCCTGTGGTTCCTACACCAAACTTTGCCCCCTGAATTAAAAGGTCTCTCTTGCTTAGCTAAGTCTTGTGTCTGGTATCGGCATTCCTGATGCCGTTTTCCCCGCCCCACTGCCCCCTCACCTACCATTCGACTTTAGGAAATACTCAAATTTCCCTGCTGGTAAATGAAATTCCATTATCTGTGGCCAACACTTCCGAGAGTCCGTGCATTGCAAAAGACGCGTGCAGTTTTTCTATCGTCATCCCTATGTTTGACAATGGGATTCCATGCATGTCCATTAGAAGGCGTTCACATTGACTAAGAACATTGAGCCCATCAAAGGATCTGCACAGTCCGATGTGTAACCGAGGCCAGGGTTGACTCAGCCATTCCCATGAATGTGTTGGCGGTAAGTTTCTTCCTTGTTGGCACTCTGGGCACTGCCCCATCTACATAGCACTGTCTGGATCCAATCCTGGTCACCAGCCTCAATTTCTCCACAACATCTTCATTTTGGAAACCCCTGGATGATCCTGGTGGAGTTCAGCCAGTATTTGGCCGTGTTCTTTGCTCAGAACAATCTCTTTTGCTCCCTATAATAATATGCCGTCCTCTACTGTGATCTGGTCTCTCCATGTCCAAAAAGGTTTCAATTCTAGTTGTGATGCCCCTTTGGTTTCTCCCATCACCACCATCTGCTTGTTTTGTCTGGACCAGATCTTTCTGCATCCAAAGTCTGATATAGTCAGCTGTGACTGGAAGTGTGGCCAGAAAATTGAAAATTATTACAGATTCTTCCAGTGCGGTACCTCTGGTGATGTATCTGCCAGCAGGAGGTGGCACAATGCATCCGCATTTGCTACTTGGCCTCCTGGACAGTGTTCCAACTTCTAATTGTACGCACATAGAATTAGAACCCACCACTGAATTTGGCCCAAAGCTATGGGCTGCACTGCCTTGTCTTCTTGAAATAGACCCAGCAGGGGTTTGTGGTCCATTATTGTTACAAATTGGCACCCATAAAGGTATTGGAGGAATTCCTGGATCCAAATATGACTCCCTCTCTATCTGGGTGTATTTATGCTCTGTATGAACCAAAGTCCTCATTGCACACGTTATTGGGCACTCCTTGCCATTGAGCAATATATGAGCTAATACTACCCCAATGCTGTATGGGGATACATCACATGTCACCACCAGATCTCACTTGGGATCATTGTGTGCCAACACCTTAGAGGATGATAGCTGATTCTTCACTTGCCCAAAAGCTATAGCATAGCTACGTGACCATTTCGAAAGCTGATCCTTTTTTAAGAGTTAATGCAAAGGTAGCAGGACGGAGGCCAGATTATGTACTAACTTTCCATAATACTTCACCAGCCCAAGGAAAGGCCTAAGCTCCGGTACTGACATGGGAACTGGGCTGCCTTTGATTGTCCTCACTTTATCTTCCAACAGGTATAACCCAGTCTTGTCAACTCTGTAGTCCAAGTAGGTCACTTGGAGTGCCTGGAACACACTTACTTTTCCCTTCAAAGGCGTACACTTGCTTGGGAGAAATATCTGAGGACTATGTCCATGTGTTCTTTATTGATCTTCCCTATTATTAGCATGTCGTGTCGATAAATGGTGACCTGGGGTAGACCTTGTAAAATGTTCATAGGATCCCTACAGTGTGGAAACAGGCCATTCAGCCCAAAATGTCCACACTGCCCCTCTGAAGAGCATCCCACCCAAACCGATATCCCTGCATTTCCCACGTCAAACCCAAACATCCCTGGACACTATGGGCAATTTAGCACGGCCAATCCACCTAGCCTGCACATCTTTGGACTGTGGGAGGAAACCAGAGCACCCGAAGGAAACACACACAGACAAGGGGAGAATGTGCAAACTCCACACAGACAGTCGCCCGAGTCTGGAATTGAACCCAGGTTTCTTGTGCTGTGAGGCAGCAGTGCTAACCACTGATCCACTGTGTGTTCTCCATCGCTCGGTGAAAAATTGCACAGGCTGACGATCCCCAAATGGCAGTCTCGTATATTTATACAAACCCTTATGGGCATTAATTGTAGCATTCTTCTGGGAATCCTCATCTAACGGCAAATGCAAATACAGTTGGCTCTGCTATAGTGTGATAGATGTGTTCCTGTGCAACGTTGCATTATAGAAAATCGCACTATAGAAATAACAGGGCCTATGGGAAAAGCAGGGTTAGGGACAGACCACCAAAAAAAATCACTCAAAAGCCTAACACAAAGGATAGCACAGTTTGCATAAATGTTTAATTCATATCTAATAATGAAATAAAAGTAAATTTAACACCTTACTTTGGAAAAAATGTCAAGATGACTTGATGAGGGAGGAGGTTTTGAGGTTGCTCTGTTGTTAATGCAGGGGCTAAGAGTTACCATCACCACCATCAAATTCAGGTGCATTTGTGGTTGCAGGGTGAGGGCAAAAAATAGTTAATCCAGAAGTGGATGGTTGTGGTTCATTGTTTTCTGACTGTTTCATGGTGGTTGGTTTAAAAAAGACATCCATATTTTGCAGAAATAGTAAGAACTGCCGATGCTGGAGTCAGAGATAACACTGGAGGTGCACAGCAGGCCAGGCAGCATCAGAGGAGCAGGAAAGTTGACATTTTGGGTTCAGACCCTTCTTCAGAAATGGGTCCTGACCCAAAATGTCAACTTTTCTGCTCCTCTGATGCTGCCT
>NC_063367.1:14296793-14313815 GCF_021869965.1 Rhincodon typus | reverse complement strand
AGGCAGCATCAGAGGAGCAGAAAAGTTGACATTTTGGGTCAGGACCCATTTCTGAAGAAGGGTCTGAACCCAAAATGTCAACTTTCCTGCTCCTCTGATGCTGCCTGGCCTGCTGTGCAACTACAGCTCCACACTGTGTTATCCAGTTTTTGCATCTTTACCCTTTTTCTTCTTTCATGAAGAAGCTGTTCATAGTGTGCCAAATAAGATCCTATTCCATGAACTGCTACCCTGCTGCATTCTGCATTGTAATCATTGTCCTCTAAGAGCTGCAATTGCTTCTCAATTTCTCTCAGGATAGAAGACAAAACAGAAGTGGGAAGTTCTCGTGGTGCTGCATCTTGGACTTCATCTTCTTCATCTCCAGTTTCCACTTCCCCCTCAGTGACAAGCTGTTGTAGATCAGCTGTAGAGAGTTCTTCACAGTGGGACTCAAGCAGCTCTTCAAAATCCTCACTCTCCATTTCTTCAAATCCAACTTGCTTTGCAAGATCAACACAACATTCTTTGATTCTTGGGAGCTCCTCTAACGGTTCAAAACTTTTAAAATCTTGAAAAAGATCTGGGAGAAGCTTCCACCAAACTGCATGCAAGCAGTTCTTCCTGACATCAGCTCAGGTGTCCATGATAATGTTAATTGCATTCTTGATGTTAAAGTTCTTCCAAGATTGAAGAAGACTGTCCTTATCCCCCTGAGTGGCTGCTTTTAGCCTCTTAAATGTGCACCTTAAATAATAAGGTTTAAAACCTGCTCTTGTACCCTGGTCCATGGGTGGAAGGAGACGGCTTGTGTTTGGGGGTAGAAATAGCACTTTGGTGTTTTCAGAAAGCTCACCAATTGTGGGAGGAAGGTTTGGCGCATTACCCAAGATGAGGAGAATCCAAGATGAGGAGAATCTTGAAATCCAAATTTTTTTCCCTGCTATACTTTCTAAAAACATCTGCCTAAACATCAACAATAGGGTCAGATAAAAACTGCCCCGTCATCCAAACTCCTTTGCTTTACCTAACGTGGACACCTAGAGTAGGCTTAACGTAGCCTTTCAAGGCTTGTGGGTTGGCAGAGTGGTACAACACCACAGGATTAAGCTTTAAGTCTCCACTGGCATTGGCACCCAGCAGCACGGTTATACGATCTTTTGCCACCTTAAAGCATGGAGCATGTGCTTCATTCACAGAAATATAGGTTCTTGATGGCAGTCACTTCCTGTATAAACCTGTCTCATCTGAATTGAAAATTTGATCTAAGTTGTAGCCTTCTTCATTAATTAATTTTTTTTACTGTGGGAGGAAATGCTATTGCATGCTCCTCATCTGCATTGACAGCTTTGCCACATAACTTTATGTTAAGAAAAGCATAGTGGTTCTTAAAACGAGCAAACCAGCCACTGCTAGCACTAAAGACAGGCACATCTGCAAGATTTTCAGCCTTATTTTTGTAGGATCTTCATAAATTGATGAAGCTTTCTCTTTTACGGTGGGAAAGGTGGTCCCAGATCTCTTTTTCGTTTGATCTATCTACACACTTAGAAGCCGCTCCATCTCCTCAAGTTCCATTGTCTGTGACCTCACAGATTTGCAAGCACTCAGATTTGTTCCAGCAATACAGCTTGCTTTAATCTTTTCAACGTTGTCTCTAATGGTGCATAAGGTAGGCTCCTTTATTCCTGTTACGTGAACTATATCACATGTTCCCTCATTACACTTAAAATGCTTTATAACATCTAGCTTCTCTTCCAGTGTTATAGCCTTTCTTTTACATGCACCACCTACAATTTTATCACCAGGATGCTTCTTGTGAACATTCTTGTCACCTTGTCCTCACATTTTTGCGAGTAACATGGCAGAATTTTCAAAACAAAAGCCCGAAAATGACCGAGTACTGTAACCTCTCACAGAAAGAGCTTCACGACAAAGTCTGCGAAATGATCTCATGATGCCGGCGCAGAGACTCTTTCAGCACTAACATCACACATTCTCAGGACAAAGCCCGTGAAACAATCATGTGATGTCGATGCGTACTCCTCTGTGCACCGATGGAATCGCGTTGTAGCCAATACAAGTTTGTGTTTTAGAAACAGCGTTCCCCTATCCGTCAGTCGTGTTATAACAAATTCACGCTGCCAGAACATGTGTTATACAGAACCGACTGTACACATGTCCACTTCCATGAAGCACAGCCACCCGTGTCAGCTTCATACATAAATCCTCAACGTGAGGGATCGGGTATTTATCCATCTGCAAAAAAACGGTTTACCGTTTGTTTAAGATCCCCACAAAGGTGAGCGAACCCATTGGGCTTCACAATTGATACAACCAGTGCTGCCATTCCCAAACTGGAATGGTTTGATGATTCCTTCTCTTTCCAGCCTCTTGATTCCTGCCTCTACTTTTGCTCACAAGGCAAATGGAACTGGGTGGGCCTCGCAGAATCATGGAATTGTTTCCTGGTCAACATGTAAGGTTGCCTTGGCTCTTTCGATAGTCCCTAGACCTTCCTGAAAAACTTCCGGATATTTAATTAAGACTTCACTCAGGCAGCCATTTTCTAATCAAAAGAACGTGGACCTAATCCAGGTGAATCTTTCTCAATCAATTCTGCCCTATCAAGCTTGGTCCCGAGCCTTTTACCACAAACAGTGGTAACTGAACCAGCTGCTTTCCAAAAGAGACCAGAACCAAAGTTGTACCCTTAATCTGCAAAGGTTCCTTGGTATAGGTTCTCAGTCAAGCTGAGTTCTTGCGCAAACTAAGGGTTGGAGTCCAGAATATATTTTGTTAAAGATTGGTTCTGCAATCTCTGAAAGACCTCCATTAGATCCATTTAAAACCAGATGTTTATTTTGATTGGTTCTGATTTGGATGTTGCTAAGCAATTTAACGGCTGCAAATCAGACGTAGGTGGACCTTTTAGGGTGTGTACTTTCCTGGATATCGGTCTATGAGTTTTCTTACTCGGTTTAGGTCTAGTGGGATTCTTTTGCTGTCTTGGGTGTGCATAGCAGCAGCAACTATGATGGCTTGCTGGCCCAGATCCTCAAGAATATTTCAACTGTTTGGCCAAAGCTTGGCTTTGTTTTGAGGTTTTGCTGCGGGCTGACCTGGAGTCCCTCTGTTCAGGATGTGTTTTGAGTGAGTTTACACAATTCACTCGGGTGCTGCTTCCCAAGCTCAGTCGGCCTGGTAAGGGTAACCACTTCCGTCAGAATACCCTGCAACTCAAATGCTCCACTTGCTGCATTTTCCAATGATAAATCTTGTTGTTGTGCCTGTTTGAAGTCCAATTCAGCTGGAAAGTGCTTTTGCACAGTTACATCATTAATCCCACATACCAAACTGTCTCTCAGCATCTCATTATAGAGTAAACCAAAGTCACATGCCTCTGCCAGTCATCGTAACCTTGTCACAAATCCCGATACAGATTCCCCTGGTTTTTGAATTTCCAAGTAAAACTGATAGCATCTCAGAATTATAGGAGGCTTGGGTGTCATTATATTCCTTCGCTAAATCCTTAAAGGTGAAAATGTCTGATGCCTCAGGGAAAGTTAGGCTCCTATTAACCAAAAAGTTTCAGGTCCACAAGCTGTCTGGAGAATTATTCACTGCTTTTAACCTACCCCAATGTCATTAGCCTAGACAAAATAATGCATTCTTTCCAAATACTGGACCCAGTTTCAACAGCAGGATCGAACAAGTCAAGCTTCCTCAATAACAACATGATGCCAGAAATGCTTACCCCAATTCAAAGATGACTCTTACAAGTGAATTTCTTCAGGACCATGCTTTTCCTTCATGGCCACTGAAATAGCTCCACAGAGGCCTGTATCCTGTCACCAAGTCACCCTTTATTTACACATGGAGGGTCCTTAACACTGATTCAGCTGCCTCAGAGCGAGCTCTCAGAGTGACCATGATGTCTACCACTCAGCCTTTTTTTATGGGTTCTGATCAGCCAGTTCCTAAAGTGAGGACACTCCTGTTCTCATCTGTCAGCCAGGCTGCATTGTTAAAAGACATTTTAAAAGGCATTTGATAAGTACATGAATAGAAAACATTTGGCGAGATATGGGCCTGGCGTAGGCAGATGGGACTAGTTACATTGGAATTATGGTTGGCATGGGCTGGAGGGAATGAAGAGTCTGTTTCTGTGCTGTATGACTCTATGACAGACAACAAGAGTGTTCCAACTACTCCAATGCATTGTCAGACACCTTGGGCCAGTTCATTTATCCTTGCAACCCAAAGACAACAACTTGTATTTCATACAATGCCTTTAAATTTGTGAAACCTCATATAGGTTCTTTACAGGAATGTTATCACTGAGTCACAGATGAAGACATTAGGATGAGTGAAAGATAGGTTTAAAGAAGCATCTGAAAGGAGGAGAGAGGTGGAGAAGCAGAAGGGTTTAGGGAGGGAATTGAATAGCTTGGTGCCTAGGCAGGTGAAAGTAGTGATGCACAAGTGTTTCAGAAACAAAGTTCCTGGAAGGCTGGCAGAGATTACGGAAATAAAGAGACGGAAGGCTATGAAGAGGATTTCAGGAGAGGATGGGTATATTGTTAAAAAGGAAGCCATTGGAGGTCAACAAGCACTGTACTGTTGGGCAAAGTGTGCAGTTAGTGCAATCTGCATTATAAGAGGGATATGATTCCACTGGAGAGAGCACAGAGGAGGTTTACCAGAATTTTGCCAGGGCTCGAGAGTTTCAGCTATGAAGCAAGATTGGACAGACTGGGGTTATTTTCCTCAGGGCAAGAGGACATTGAGAGGGGACATGACTGAGTTGCAGAAAATCATGAAAGACATAGATAGGGTAGACAGGAAGAAACTTTTCTCCTTGATGAAGGAATCAATGATTGGGAGATAGACTTAGGGTAAGGGGCAGAAGGTTTGGAGGGAATGTGAAGAAAAGCTTTTTCACCCACAGGGTGGTGGGAACCTGGAACTCAATGCCTGTAAGGGTGTTAGAGACAAAAACGCTCCTAACATTTAAGAAACATTTAGATGTTCAGTTGCAATACCAAGACATACAAAGCTGTGGGATAACTGCTGGTAAATGGGATTGGAATAGTGAATGGTTGTTTTTGAAGTACATGGACATGATGGTCCGAAGGGTCTTTTGCCTTGGAAAAATGAGAAACATCACGATTTTACTTGGCAAATTCGTTCCAACACATGAAAGAAACACGGTTTGGTCATTTACTGACCAAGAAGAAGCCAGAACTCATTCATTGTCATCTCACTCACTCCAGCAATACACAGCTCCAAAGCGTATAACAAATAACAAAAAAAACTGAAGAGAGTCGTAAAACTAATGGCATTTTAAAGAAGCAACAACCGTGCCTCTACTCGAGTACAAATGAAATCCCTTCAGAGGAGCTGGGCACACAAAAAAGTATCTGTTCTTTTCATCCTAAATTGTCTGGTTTGAATTGTACAAAAGTAAATAAGAACTTGGTACCTTTCAACTACAAGAAATCATGGTTCAAAGCGCTAAGAGACAAGGAGTGTGTAGAATATTTTTTGCATATCTGAAAGCAAACTATCATCAATTAATTTCTCTCAATACTTTCACTTCTTGCGAAATGCATTTGAACATCGTTCATTTGTAAGCACAACCTCTGCATTCACCTTGGATTGAGTAGCTGGCAAAATACAATCCACAAATAGTGTCAGAAGTGTGCAGTGGAAATAGTGTGGATTTTCAGAGCTGCAAGTGTCAGCAAGTGCAAAAACAGCAAGGAAGAATTTGAATTGCATTCAGCAACTTTGAACACCGTGTTAGCCAAAATGACTGTGAGCTCTCCAGCCCCGGTACTGTGGAAATGAAAGGCGAAATGAGACAGAATTGGAATTTCTTCCAGTGTCAGCGGCAAAACTATTTACTCTG
Source organism: Rhincodon typus (assembly GCF_021869965.1). Taxonomy (NCBI): domain Eukaryota; kingdom Metazoa; phylum Chordata; class Chondrichthyes; order Orectolobiformes; family Rhincodontidae; genus Rhincodon; species Rhincodon typus. Next base: position 14,307,922 of record NC_063367.1, on the reverse strand, counting down.
TCAGCTGGATATAGCAGAGTCCACATCATCACTAAATGAAGAATAGAAGAGCTCCCAGCTGATACGTGCTTCTGAAACAAAAGCTGAAAGACAGATTTATCTTGTCATTTATCCCATTATCATTTGTGAAACTTTTTTTAATGTGATTAAATTGGAGGCCAGATTTTCAACATTATAATAACCACAACATTCTCAAAAGTCTTCATTAATTGTAAAGCGCTTTGCGAAATCCACAGGTTGGGAAAGGTTCCTATATAAATTAAAGTTATTCTTTCTTTCAAACCTGCATTTACTTCGTGAGTGTTGAAAAAAAGTAAGAGGCAATGGAAGCAGGGTTGTCCCAGCATTCCCACTTTTAGTGAAAGGCCTCTATCAAAACAACAGCCTGCAGTGTTAATGCTTTCATTATAACAATGAAGGCTGGAAAATACCAGGATCCATCCTGAGGGCCTGTTCTTTCTAACTCTGTAACAGAAGACGATGAAGCTTATTGTCAATGATACTAATGCAGCTCCTACCTGTGTAAGTCTCACTCCCTATCGTCATTTACCTGTCATCATGGTAAGGTCCTGGGGAGTGTTGCTGAACAAAGAGACCCTGGAGTGCAGGTTCATAGTTCCTTGAAAGTGGAGTCCCAGGTAGACAGGATAGTGACGAAGACGTTTGGTACGCTTGCCTTTATTGGTCAGTGCATTAAGTATAGGAGTTGGGAGGTCATGTTGCGGCTGTACAGGACATTGGTTAGGCCGCTTTTGGAATACTGCATTCAATTCTGGTCTCCCTGCTATAGGAAGGATGTTGTAAAATTTGAAAGGGTTCAGAAAAGACTCACAGGGATGTTGTCAGGGTTGGAGGGTTTGAACTATAGAGAGAGGCTAAACAGACTGGGGCTATTTTCCCCGGAGTGTTGGAGGCTGAAGAGTGACCTTATCAAGGTTTATAAAATCATGAAGGGCATGGATAGGGTGAGTATCCAGGATCTTTTCCCCAGGGAAAGGGAGTCGAAAACAAGAGGGCATAGGTTTAAGGTGAGAGGAGAAAGATTTAAAAGGGCCCTAAGGGGCAACATTTTCATGCAGAGACTGGTGTGTGCATGGAATGAGCTGCCAGAGAAAGTGGAAGTGGCTGGTATAATTGCAACATTTAAAAGGCATCCGGATGGGTACATGAATAGGAAGGGATATGAGCCAAATGCTGGCAAATGGGACTAGATTAATTTAGGATATCTGGTCGGCATGGACAAGTTGGACTGAAGGATCTGTTCCCATACTGTCCATCTCTGTGACTCTATGACTCTATTTAGCCTAAAGAACTGACAGGAACCTTGTCTGGAGTTTCTGCTTAGTCATGTTGCTATTTGAGTGTATTTTGCCCAAAATTTGCTAAACCAGAGTAAAACATCGTAGAATTTCAACCTTTATCTGTGCTCATTTATGTTGCAGTAGAAATTAGCACTGCTAAGACATCTGGGCACAAGATCTAACTAACAAGTGTCTGCCTGTTGTGCTGACTCAGGGACCACTAATTAAGCTCTAAAGATTAATTAACCCTGTTTAGGTGCAGAGACATGAACAGGAACCTTCTAAAATCTTTTAACATATTTTTACATTTGTTTAGAAGGTGGAGCTCCATGCATCACTTACTCCAGTCAACAAATCTGTGTGGAATGTTAAAAATAATTTTCAGTCGTTTAAAATTAGGCAATTCGTATGGAATTAAAAATGCTGGTGATGTTGTGTTCAACCCAAATTCGATATTTGTTACTCAAACTGCACCAGGTTGTCATTCTTAAATATGTCAAGCAATATCTTTTAACACAAAAAATATTTTTCTCTTTCAAATTAAGTTCTCAAGCATTGTCTGCCATCATGGTTTTATGTTCAATGATATGTGAGTGTATTTGAGCTAGAACTAAAGCATAAGAAAAGGTGGTTTAAGGGACTTTAGAGGTGCATTGTGTTATGGACCAGACAAAACCTCCTTAAAATATTCAGAAGATGGCCTAGACCCTAACATTTTTTTAATTTCAAAAGTAAAAGTAAGGTCTTGTGTTCCAGATGCAATTCTATTGGTTAAACTACCAGGTTTATAGCTTAACACACTTTATCCATCCACTGTAGTTAAAATATATCAAAAGGAAGGAGGAATAGGAACATCAACTCTATTGGAAAACTTAACAGAATAATAGACACAGTAACTGTTACTAATTAACGGTTCCCATGCAGTAACATCCCATAAACACACTCTTGGCAAAAGGCAGATTCAGAACACAAATTGCCTCACATGCAACTCCCATAGCAGCTTAGGAAGAAAAACATCCAGAGAAAAATCAGAGAGAAAACATAGCAGCCGGCAGAGATTCACTGGTTTCCAACCCTGCTGAGGCTCCAGCAACAAATGCCGAAGGCTAACTAAAAATCCCGGGCCTGTGGGAGCTTGACCACACTCACTCAAGTTCCTTCTATTGCTCCAACTTGAAAAAAACCCAATGCCTCATAAATTCTTTATCTTCTTATAGACTGCTTATCATTGGGGAGGTGGTGGCCTCATGGTATTATCGCTGGACTGTTAATCCAAAGACCCAGATAAAGCTCTGGGGACCCGGGTTCGAATCCTGCCATTTGAATTCAATAAAAATACCTGGAATTAGGAATCTAATGATGACTGTGAATCCATTGTCGATTATCGGGGAAAAGCCCCTCTGGTTCACTAATGTCCTTTAGGGAGGGAAACTGCCATCCTCACCTGGTCTGGCCTTCATGTGACTCCAGACCCACAGCAATGTGGTTGACTCTGAACTGCCCTCTGGGCAATTAGAGATGAGTAATAAATGCTGCCTAGCCAGTGATGCCCTCATCCTGTTAATTAATTTAAAAAAAACCGAGCTCAGGGCAAACACTCACTTCTTAAAGTCACAGCATCAACACAAGTGGTAGTGTCCCTACTTTTGGACCAGGAGGCCTGAATTCAAGTCCCAACCAGTCCAGAATGTGTAATAAGATCTCTGAAAAGGTTGATTAGAAATTATCTAAAAATGACATGGTAGCTTAGTGGTAGTATCACTGGACTAGTAATCCAGAGGCCTAGGTTAATACTCTTGGGACACAGGTTCAAATCTAAACACAACAGTTAATTGACTTCAACTTCAATCAATAAATCTGAAACATCAAAAGGAAAGCCAAACTCAATAATTGTGACAATGCTAAAATCATCGATGGCTGTAAAACCCCATCTGGTTCACTAGTGTCCTTTTGGGAAGGAAATCTGTTCTTCCTATGTTAGGGTCATAATTTTAATGTGAAAAGGAGGAGGTTCAGAATCATGGAATCCTTATGATGTGGAGCAGGCCATTCAGCCCATACTGACATTCCGAAGAGCATCTCACCCTGAACCACCCCATCCCTGTAACCCTGGCTAAACCACCTAACCTGCACATCCTTGGTCACTACAGGCAACTTAGCATGACCAATCCACCTAAACTGCACATCCTTTGATTGTGGGAGCACCCAGAAGAAACATGCAGAGATACCTGGAAATGTGCAAACTCCACACAAATTGTTGCCCGAGGGTGGAATCGAACTTAGATCCCTGGCGCTATGAAGCAGCAGCGCTAGCCACTGAGCCACCATGCCACCCATGTGGGACTTGTGTAAAAAGACTTTTTACCTGGGGTTGGTGGGTGTCTGGAATACACTGCCTTGGATGGTAGTTGAGATGGATAACCTCACAACATTCAAAAAGTACTTGGATGAACACTTGAAGTATTGTCAAATTCAAGGTTGTGGGCCTTGTGGGAAATTGGGACTGGTGTAGGCTTTAATGTATGTTTGGCAGTACAGAATCAATAGTCTAAAGAGTCTCTTCTGTACTGTATGATTCTTTGATTCCATGCGTGACAGATGCAAAGCAATGTGGTTGATTTTTGAATGCCTTCTGAAAGCACACCAATGCCTCTACTTTCTCAGGAGGCTAAGAAAATTCAGCATGTCCACTAAGACTCTTACCAACTTTTATAGATGCAAAAGAGAAAGAATCCTATCTGTATGTATCACAGCGTGGTTTGGCAACAGCTCTTCCTAAGACTATAAGAAAGTATAGAGAGTCATGAACACAGCCCAGTCTACCATGCAACCAGCCTTCCATCCATTGACTCCATCTATACTTCTCGCTGCCTTGGGAAAGCAACCAACATCATCAAAGACCCCTCCGAGCCCGGTTATACTCTCTTCCACCTTCTTCTCTCGGGCAGAAGATATAAAAGTTTGAATACACGTATGAACAGATTTAAGAACAGCTTCTTCCTTGCTGTTATCAGATGTATGAACAGACCTCTCAAATGTTAATTCTGATCTCTCTCTCTATCTCTGCATCTTCTCTGTGGCTGTATTCTGCACTCTGTTCTGCTACCGAGATGCACTTTGTATTGTACGATCTGCCTGTATAGCTTGCAAATCAACACTTTTCACCCTATCTCGATACATGTCACAAGAATAAATCAATCAATTGAAATGATCTTGCAATTCACCCAGCTCCAGGACAATTAGGGATGAGCAATAATGGCTAGTTTTGCCAATGATGCCCAATAAATTTCTTTCAAACTCAGAAAACTAGTGCAATTTTGATCAACAATACCACTCAGGATGAATGTTTTTAGTTGGCTCATGCGTGATATTAAAAAGTTCAGGATCGATTCTGTTTTGTTAAGAAAAAAAGACACAAACAACCTCCAACAGAACATGAGCAGAAGAAGAAAGATTTTCCACTGGCAAGATTTTTTCAAAAAAAATTATTTGCAACATTTCTGCTTTAAAATAACACAGTCTGGAGCCAAAGCCCAAGGCTCTGTTGCTGTTTACTTTGAAAAACAGGATGTTTTTAACATGAACACAAAGTCCTATGGTTTATATTCATGGCTGCAGAGATTCAGCTCATAACTTACTGACAAAAAGCCAAGTGTCATGCTTTTTCTTCACACAGTTAGAAGAACACCAGACTTTGCATGCTGGCATTAAAAGATGGGAGCTCTTCAGAACTATGGCACATTTTTCCAGAAGTGTTCAGCATGCAGCAGGGCACAGAAGGGTGGCTCAGTGGTTAGCATTCTCCTTCAGACCGCCAGGGACCCGAGTTCGATTCCACCCTTGGACGACTGTCTGTGTCGAAGTTGCACTTTCTCCCCTTGTCTGCATGAGTTTCCTCTGGATGCTTCAGTTTCCTCCCACAGTCCAAAGATATGCAGGCTCGGTGGGTTAGCCATGCTAAATTTTCCGTAGTGTCCAGGAATGTGCAGGCTAAGTGGGTTAGCCAGTGGAAATGCAGGGTTACAGGGATAGGGTAGGGGTGTGGGTCTCTGTGTGTGATGCTCCCAGAGGTCATGTGGACTCGATCGGCCAAATCGCCTGGTTTGACACTGTAGGGGTTTCTACGATTCTATGCTTCAGCAAGGGGCAGACAACATGCATCGAATACAAAGGAGTTGTAGATAGTATAGAAGGTTGTCAAAGGATACAGTGAGATATAGGTCAGTTGCAGATATGGGCGGAGAAATGGCAGACGGAGTTTAATCTGGGTAATTGTGAGGTGCCCCATTTTGGGAGAGCAAATGTTGAGGAAAAGTATACAGTTAATGGCAGGATCCTGAACAACATTGATGATCGGAGGGATCTTGGGGTTCAATTCCACAGCTCCTTGAAAGTGGCCACACACTAAGATAGAGCGGTAAAGAAGGCTTATGGCAAACTTGCCTTTATTGGTTGGGGAATTGAGTATAAGAGTCACAATGTCATGTTGCAGCTTTATAAGACTTTGGTTAGGCCACACTTAGAGTATTGCGTTCAATTCTAGTCACCACATTACAGGAAGGATGTGGAGGCTCTGGAAAGGGTGCAGAAGAGAATATTCAGGACGTTGCCTGGATCAGAGGAGATGGACTATGAGGAGAGGCTAGAAAAAAGCTTGTGTTGTTTTCTCTGGAATGGCAGAGTCTGAGGGGAGACTTTATGAAGTCCATAAAATTGTGAGATGTATACATAGGGTTGACAGTCAGAATCTTTTCCCTAAGTGTTGAAATTTCTAATGTTGTGGGGCATGCAAATAAAGTGAGAGGGGGAAAGTTCTAAGGCAATGTGAGGGGCAAGATTTTTACCCAGAGAGTGGCAGGAGTCTGGAACTCGCTGCCAGGGATCGCGGTGGAGGCAGATACAAGAGGGGCATTTAAGGGAATTTTAGATAAGCACATAAATATGCAAGGAATGGAGGATATGGACCAAGGGCAGGCAATTTGTCGTCATGTTCGGTACAAGATCGGGGGTCGAAGGGTCCCTTTCTGAGCTGTACAATTCTATGTAAATAGATGCCGAGATCTAAGTGGCACACTCACCTCGTGGACAGGAATAGAAAAATTAATCAAACCCAAGGAGTGTCAGACTGTGAGGATATACCAGCGAATGACACAGGGGTGGGATATTCTGAAGGGTGCGACAGGACGGTCACAAAGATGAATTAAGCGTGCGAGATTAAAAATCATAATTAAGAGAGGGGAAGCTCTGTACAAGTAGAATGAGCATGTTTTGTTGAGCTGCTGTGAATTCTAATCAGCAACACAGATGCATACGAATTGATCTGAATACACACGCAGGCTGGGTGAGTAGGAAATGTCGGCCGACTGTGCATATTTCGGCAAACTCCTGCGCATATTCCAAAAGGAGGGGTTTAAATCTTTCGCCCCTAAATGTGGCAGGAATATGGAACTTCGCACCATCACCCAGAGTGCCACTTCCTCAGTACCAGCCCGCTCCTGGGTCACCTTCTAGGCATGCAGGCCAGGGCTGTGGCAGGTACCGAAAGCAGCAGGTAGTCAAACTGGCCTTGGCTGAAAATTTCTGGTGCTCGCTCCTTCAAAGTTATTTCCTGTCTGCAGCAGAAGGAACAGCAAATCACACTTGGAAATGAATGCTTTGCAATTGTAACATGTCGTCGAAGATAAACACTTAAACCCAACCTAAGTAGATAACCAGAGCTAACACAGTCAAATTATTTGAACATTGAATGCAGAATTGCAGAAGAGATCTAAACATTGTGGCCTCACTACAAACAAGTTTCCACAAGACAGATAAAGACAGAAAATACTCAACCCAACTCAGTCATTAAAATTAATGGATGGGGTAGGCATTCCTGTAGAATGAGAAATTAGAATTCACTTCTTAAAAGAGAATGAATGGAAGTGGAATAAAATAGGGAGTAGTCTCTTAAAATTTTCATCATTGTTTTCCAATCTATCCATAGCCTTGCTTCTCCCTGTCTGAAAATTCTTCTAGTGTGAAAACACTGTCTGATCTCTGCATTGCACCATTTCTGGTTTCTTGTCAGTCCCCAGTTTAAATTGCTGCACTATTTCGGCTGTGCATTCAGTTGCCTAGGTCCAAAGCTCCTTCCCTATAGCCTCTCAGTTTCCTTAACTCTCTCTCCTCATTTCAAGTGACCAAATTTTCAATCACTGTTCTACTTGCATTCAAAGTGAGTCCATACCTTAGTGTAGGATATATCTGTTGCCACCATCCTCTGTTAAGTGTAGGGATACACAGGTCCTGTTCAGGTGAAGAACAAAAAATGTTTGTCTAACTAAAAGAGAATTATATTTAACAAGAATAAGTTTATTGAATGTTAGCAACTAGTTAGAAGTTACATTGATGTGATAGACATTGTTACAGAGACTGAGAGTAGGATCTGGATGTTAGGTCTCACTCCTTGAAAATCCTAAGTGTTCTGCCACAAGTCCATATGACATCAACATAGCGGATGGTGCTTAAGGCATTCCTCAACATTAACTCTTTTGCCTATATCCAACATCCCCCCCACACCCCCAGACCTTTTTCATGTTAATATCATTTATTGTGTGCACAATGATATTCAGTATTACGTATTTGTGTGCACAATGATGTTTAATATTGTATATTTGTGAATGGAATGACATTTAATGTTATATATTTTGTGCATAATTGCATTTACCATGACACCACCTCCTCCCAAGACTCTGAGTTGACAAATGTAGTCACTCTGGAGGTTTCATTGTCTCTCAGATTGGATTATCTTCAAACTAGGAAGACTGGTTGATCTCTGGAATGAAGACTGTTGACTCTGATTATTTTCTTAATAGTGTGGAGACTGCAGGTCCCTTTAGACTGAAGGGCTTTTAATTTCTAGGATTCGCTTTGCGGAGAACATCTTCTCTGTAGATACAGGCTTTACTATCCTTTACTATCTCCAAACCAAGCAATTTCTCCTTTAGGGCATCCTGAATCACTTGACATTGACCGTCTCTCTTCAGTGGTGGCTTCCACCAGTGTTGAGTTGTACATATCACATTTTCAATCTGCGTCATCAGGTCACTATTCTGTATCTGCTGGTAAATCTTTGCTGAATTATGTAAATTACTTTCTTCAAACTTATTGATTGGTTCAGACTTAATCATTTGCCCTCAGTGATTGCACTATTGATGAAGGAAATATGTTACTTATAGTGCCGTGGAAGCCTACAGCACAGGAAATGGCACTGCAGCCCATCAGGTTTGTGCCAGGCAACAACAAAACAAAATCAAAAACAGTCACATAATAGTACTTCCTCAGTTCTGCTACTTGACGATTGTCTCTTGCTTTGAAATAATCTCGATTGCAGTTACTTAGCATTCATCTTGGAAAAATGAAGAAATGAAATTCTCTGCTTGAATTTATTTCTTCTGAATCAGTTTGGAATCCAACATCAGACTTGAATCTGTCATTTTGCTCACCGAGCTGTGTTGCACTGTAAGTTACAACACATGTTAATCAGTCCACGTGGGGTATGCTGCGCACTGGTCATGAGGTCGCTGACAAGCCTTAAACAAAAAACTGAAAGAACTTCAGGTGCTGGAAATCGGAAACAGAAACAGAAATTACTAGGAAATCTCAGCAGGTCTGGCAGCATCTGTAGAGAGAAAGCAGACTTCATGTTTCAGGTCCAGTGACGCTTCTTCAGAACTGGTGCTGTGAACAAATTTTTGTTGCTGACAAGCCTTGTTGATCATTACAGTCTGAAGTTTCTTCAGCATTGATAGCAATAGAAAACATTTCTGCCAATCCCAACATAGTCACAGGTTTCCATCTTACTGACTACACAAAACAAATTTCTTATGTCAATATAACCAATATCTCAACAGATTCTGGCTTCTGTCAGGGTTCTGTGCTGAGTCTAGAGAACCCACTGGTATCGTTCATCAGTTGTCTCTTGACCGGTTATTCCACGACCTGGCTATTCTTTCACCGACTGTGCCTTTCCTTTTTATTCATTGATTGGTTGCTCCTGGACCAGTTATTTCTTGACTTTAGAGATAGTAGGAACTGCAGATGCTGGAGAATCCGAGACAACAAGGTGCAGGGCTGGATGAACACAGCAGGCCAAGCAGCATCATAGGAGCAGAGAGGCTCCTTTAACTGGCTTATGTCCTGCTGGCATTCGAAGAATATTAACAACATCACACACAATCATACATGGGACTAAGGATCCTTGATTGTACATAAAAGTTTTCTATTGTTTGGAGTTGTGTGAAGCATACTTTTAATCTTAAATAGACTGCCTCCTTGTTCTATTATCAGCTCTTATCCCTGAAGCAGTCCATGTTGATTTGGTTTATTTTTTATTGTCACGTGTACTTAAGTACAGTGAAAAGTTTTGTTTTGCATGCAGTAAAGGCAGATCATAACATACAACGATCATAAGGTGATTGAACAAAGTGAGGAATACAAAGTTATAGCTGCACAGAGGGTATACAAAAATCAACATCAACATTAGATTTGAAATTTGAGGTCCATTCAGCAGTCTAATAACGGCAGGGAAGAAGCTGTTCTTGAACCTGTTAGTGCATGTGTTTTAGCTTTTGTATCTTCTGCCCGACAGAAGAGGTTGGAAGTGATTATAACCAGGGTAGGGGGGTTCTTTGATGATGTTGGCTGCCTTTCTGAGGTAGCAAGAAGTGTAGACAGATCTTTAATGTTTTGTTTCTCTCCTATTTGCTGCATTGATTTCTCATATGTGCTTTTTTTAATGTGGTTGTGTGTTTTAAGAATGAAATGGATGTGTGATTTATCCTCTTAAAACTGATCTCTGTCGCTTCCAGACTTTTGCTTCACTCAGCAGCTGAATTGTTTTCTCTAGAGTCAAATCCTATTTTGATTCTAATAAATATGTTAAGAATTCATCGACAATTCCAACAATTCTGTCTCTTTGAATTATGTCTTTAAATCACTATAGTTGTGTTTTCTCCACTAAATTGTCAAGATCATTAATAAAATAATCTCTGGCTTCCCCTTGGCTGCTGTCCTCTTGCATTAAATAATGCTTCTTCTAGAATTGTATATGTTCTGGAGTTAAAGTTAATGGCAAAAGCTTTCAGTACTTCTTCAAAGTATATATTGTTTTCTTTAATCTTGGCAAGCTATAATATCATCAACAGCACTCCCAATTGTATAAAAAAGTATATTTATTTGTTCATATTCTGATTCAATAACTAATTTGTAAGAAATTCCATATCTTAATGATTGGTTTCTATAAGATGTCCAATTCTATATTCTATTTGGCCCATCTCACCAATTAATTTTTTCTGGCAATATTATTTCTGATGTCTTGTTTTCTTAATTTGATTATTTAATTTCTTTGCTTTTCCATGTCATGTGATCAAAATGGAGGATTACTACCTGTTTTTCTACTTTAATAAATGATTAAGAACATAAGAACTAGGAGCAGGAGCAGGCCGTCTGGCCCTTCGAGCCTGCTCCGCCATTCAATAAGATCATGGCTGATCCTTTCGTGGACTCAGATCCACTTACCCGCGTTCTCACCGTATCCCTTAATTCCTTTATTGTTCAAAAAAAATCTACCATTTTTTTAAAAACATTTACTGAAGTAGCATCAACTACTTCACTGGGCAAGGAATTCCATAGATTAACAACCCTCTGGGTGAAGAATTCCTTCTCAGTTCAGTCCTAAATCTGCTCCCTCTAATCTTGAGGCTATGCTCTCTTCTCCTAGCTTCACCTGCCAGTGGAAACGTCCTCTCTACTTCTATCTTATCTATTCCCTTCATAATTTTATATGTT
>NC_063367.1:14254786-14296783 GCF_021869965.1 Rhincodon typus | reverse complement strand
CTTCATAATTTTATATGTTTCTATAAGATCCCCCCTCAATCTTCTGAATTCCAATGAATATAATCCCAATCTACTCAGTCTCTCCTCATAAGCCAACCCCCTCAACTCCGGAATCAACCTAGTGAATCTCCTTTGCATCCCCTCCAGTGCCAGTACATCCTTTCTCAAGTAAGGAGACCAAAACTGCACACAGTACTCCAGGTGTGGCCTCACCAGCACCTTGTACAGCCGCAACATAACCTCTCTGCTTTTTATTTCAATCCCTTTAGCAATGAAGGACAAAATTCCATTTGCCTTCCTAATTACTTGTTGTACCTGCAGACCTACCTTCTGTGATTCATGCACAAGGACACCCAGGTCCCTCTGCACAGCCGCATGCTGCAACTTTTTACCATTCAAGTAATAATCCTTTTTACTATTACTCCTACCAAAATGTATGACTTCACATTTATTTACATTGTATTCCATCTGCCAGACCTTTGTCCACTCACTCAATGTATCTATGTTCCTCTGCAAAGTTTCACAGTCCTCTGCACACTTTGCTTTGCCACTCATCTTAGTGTCATCTGCAAACTTTGACACCCTACACGTGGTCCCCAACTCCAAATCATCCATGTAAATTGTAAATAATTGCGGTCCCAACACCGATCCCTGAGGCACACCACTAGTCACTGATTGCCAGCTAGAATAGCACTCATTTATCCCCACTCTTTGCTTCCTGTTAGTCAACCAATCCTCTATCCATGCTAATACTTTACCCTTAATGCCATGTATCTTTATCTTATGCAGTAGCCTCTTGTGCGGCACCTTGTCAAATCTAGGAAATTTTGGAAATCTAGGTACACCACATCCACTGGGTCCCCATTGTCCACCTCGCTCGTAATGTCTTCATAGAATTCCAAAAGATTTGTCAAGCATGACCTGCCCTTCATGAACCCATGCTGCGTCTGCCCAACGGGACAATTTCTATCAAGATGCCTTGCTATTTCTTCCTTGATAATAGACTCAAGCATCTTCCCCACTACAGAGGTTAAGCTAACCGGTCTATAATTCCCCATCTTTTGTCTACTTCCCTTTTTAAACAGTGGCATCCCATTTGCTGTTTTCCAATCTGCTGGGACTGCCCCAGAGTCCAGCGAATTTTGGAAAATTACCGCCAGTGCACCTGCTATTTCTCCCGCCATCTCTTTTAGTACCCTGGGGATGCATTCCATCAGGGCCAGGAGACTTATCAATCCTTAGCTCCATTAGCTTGCCCAACACTACCTCTTCCGTAATTATGATTGTTTCCAGGTCCTCACCTACCTTCGTCTCTTTGTCTATTACTGGCATGTGATTAGTGTCCTCCACTGTGAAGACCGACACAAAATACCTGTTCAATGCCTCGGCCATTTCATCATATCCCATAACTAAATTCCCCGTCTCATGCTCTAAAGGGCCAACGTTTACTTTAGCCATCTTTTTCGTTTTATATATTTATAGAAACTTTTCCTATCTGTCTTTATACTCTGTGCTAGTTTTTTCTCATGTTCTATCTTACTTTTCCTTATAGCTCTTTTTGTGGCTTTCTGTTGACGTTTAAAGTTTTCCCAATCTTCTAGTTTCATGCTGTTTTTGGCCACTTTGTATGCCTTCTCTTTCAATTTGATAGCCTCCCTGAGGAAGTGGTGAATGTGGGTACAGTTACAATGTTTAAAGGACATTTGGATAAGGACATGAACAGGACATCAATTTGATTAGACACCCATGGCAGATTACCCCTTTTCTTACAGTCCTTCCTTTTCATTGGAATATACTTTTGCTGAGCACTTTGAAAGATTGCTTTGAAAGTCCTCCACGGATCGTCAACTGTCCCACCATAAAATCTTTGTTTCCAGTTTACTTTAGCCAAGTCTTCCCTCATTCTATTGTAGTTCCCCTTTTTCAAGCACAGGATCCTTGTATTGGATTTTATCTTCACACTCTCCATCTGTATTCTAAATTCAACCATACTGTGATCACTCCTTCCAAGAGGATCCCTAACTATGAGGTCATTAATTATTCCTGTCTCATTACACAGGACCAGATCTGGGATAGCTTGCTCCCGCGTTGGTTCCATTACATACTGTTCAAGAAAACTATCACGGATACACTCAACAAACTCCTCCTCAAGGCTACCCTGACCGAGCTGGTTCGACCAATCTACATGTAGGTTAAAATCCTCCATGATAATTGCAGTACCATTTTTACAGGCATTAGTTATTTCTTTGTTTATTGCCCGCCCCAATGTGATGTTATTATTTGGTGGCCTATAGACTACGCCTATCAGTGACTTTTTCCTCTTAGAATTTCTAATTTCCACCCAAATGGATTCAACCTCATTCTCCATAGAACCTATATCATCTCTCAGCACCGCCCTGATGGCGTCCTTGAATATCAGAGCTGCACCACCTCCATTACCTTCCTGTCTGTCCTTCCGAATAGTCTGGTACCCTTGGATATTTAACTTCCAGTCGTGACCATCCTCTAACCATGTCTCCGTAATGGCTACCATTTGCTTATTGGTTTTCCTGACAGAATCCTGGACCCTGTAGCTTTAATAAACAATAACCACCTTAATCATGATTTTATAAAATGACCCTCGCTATTTAAGAGATGAATCTCACTTTTTTAATGCTTCCTTTTGGGATGATTCCCATGCCTTTGGGTTTCAATAAGTGCTTTTCACCTTTGCTGCAGTTTTCAGGAAAGTTCTTCCATCTTTTCTGAGGTCTTAGTGAGGTTTCTTTCTGTTAGACCAAGGTTACTTAAGCTTTTAATCCATGCCATTGCCAATTTCATTATGGCTTATGTGACATCACAGGATCTGTAGCTGTGAGTTAAATTGCTTTTGTGGCCTTTAACTTCTTTTGCTGTAGCCATGCCTCATGGTTCCCGTCTCTTATGGAAGTGATGCTCAATCTAAGCTATACCATATATACTCATGTAAAAGTCAAATTTTTTAGACTATTTTTTGAGGTTAAATATATGGGGGCGGCTATTACATGGATACTACTTTTGAGTGGCTAAAATTCAGTGCTACAGAGGAACTGAGCTCAGCTGATCTGCACGCAAAGGGAGGTTGTCACTTGACTCTGACCTGTTTTCTCTCACCTACTGTTGTTTCAGTTTTTGAAACTAATATCTTAAGCTTTTATTTCTACACAAAAGTTATCAGATATTTGATTCTTACTGATTATCATAGCCATGAGAAATTGTCAATAGCTGAACATCCAATCGAATTCTGCATGGTGGCAGGAAGGAATCAGGGATACAGTAATTATAGTGAAGTAAACGCATATAGGCTTATCTGAAATAGGAAATAATGGTGTGATAAATTCTGTATCACACTAATTATACAAATTATACTGTTCGTTCGATAGTGAACTTAAGAAATCCATAGCCTAACGTTTGTCTGAATTGTACATCAAAACACATAATAACACAAAAAAAAATTCATTTCCTCATCAGAACATTAATGTACAGGATAATACCTTGGCTCAAAAATGTTGATCTGTTATCTGTGAAGAACTAGGGTCGACTTTTACATGAGATTTTTCGAAAATTCCAGATTTTTTTGCCAAAAACAAGGGGTCGACTTTTACATGAGATGATTTTCATTTGAAGTGTGTACGGTAGTACTTTTTGTTTTTTCTGCCTGTAAATCTGCAGGTTTTTTTTTCCTTCCTCACCAGACATTTTAACTTTACTCACAGAGCTTCACTGACTATTCACTATACAGCTATACAACCCCAAATTGAGACTGCTGTAATAGACCATTGCCATGGAAGTGGGGAGGCAGTGGCCTAGTGGTTTTATCGCTAGACTTTTCAAAAAATTAATCTCTTGGATGTTTGCATCACTGGCTAGGCCCAGCATTTATTGCCCATCCCTAGTTGCCCCTTGAGAAGGTGGTGGTGAGCTGCCTTCTTGAACCGCTGCAGTTCGCCTGCTGTGGGTTTACCCACAATACCTTTAGGGAGGAAATTCCAGAGATCCTGGTAATGTTCTGGGGATCCAGGTTTGAATCCTACCAAGCCAGATGGCAGAAATTGAATTCAATAATCTTTTAAAAGTCTGGAATTAACACTATAACAAAGACCATGACACAGCTGTCAATTGTTAGAACAACCCATCTCGGTCACTAATGTCCTTTAGGGAAGGAAACTGCCATCCTGCTCTGGCCTACAGTAATGACTCCGAAGATTCCAGTCCCACAACAATGTGACTGACTCTTAATAATTGGGAATGGGTATTAAATGTTGGCCTAGCCAGCAGCACTCATAATCCTGTGAATGAATAAAATAAAATTGATTCTGTGTCTGCTTTGGAGTCACTGCTTCTCCTTTCTAGGGAGTTCCTAACTCTCCAGCTGTAATATGTTCCTTACCATGTCCAAAACGCTTATGTCTTTGGCTGAATTTCTTCCTTGCTGAGACTTACTGCAAGCTTTTCCTCCGTTGGATTCGGACTGTTCTGCTCTTCCTCACTGCTGACTATCTGTATTAGCCAGCCAGTCGAAGCTGAGTCTGAAGATGTTGAGAAACTTTCAGAGCGCCACCACTGCCACCATGTTGTTTCAGGAAGCTGAATGAAATCTTGTCTGCGGCTCACCATGTTATGTGTGGAGTCAAAGCAAATCTGTACCTTACTTTGGGGGTTGGTGTGCTGTCATCATCCTGTTTCAATTTAGGAGGTGTCCAGGGCAAACTAGGCCTAGCATGCCGGAGGAAAACTACTTATTGCGTGGATTGGAACGGTGGCTCAGTGGTTCGCACTGCTGCCTCACAGCATCAGGGACCCGGATTCGATTCCATTCTCGGGCGACTGCCTGTGTGGAGTTTGCACGTTCTCCCTGTGTCTGTGTGGGTTTCCTCCCACAGTCCAAAGATATGCAGGTTAGCTAGATTGTTCCTGCTAAACTGCCCATTGTGTGCAGGGATGTGCCGATCAAGTGGATTAACTATGTGAAATGCAGGGTTCCAGGGCTAGGGGAGAGGTGTCGGTCTGGGTGGGATGCCCTTCGGAAGGTCGGTGCAGACTCGATTGGCTGAATGGCCTGCTTCCACACTTTAGAAACTCTATGATTCTATTGACTAACTAAAAGAAGCCTTTGTATTGAATAAGCAGTTTACTGTATGTTAGAAAGTAGTTACAACTTATATTCACATGTTAGAGGCAGATATTGTTACAGAGACTATGAAGACACCAGATGTCAGATCTCACTTCTTTAAAGATCCTAAGCTGTTCTGCCCCACAAGTCGATACGATACCATTGTAGTAATTGTTACTCAAGGCACTCCTCAATATTAACCCTTTCAGGTCCCCTTATCATTAGACAACAATCACTAATCCTAAAAGTGGTTGCATGCTAAAATGTGATAATCCTCCAGTCATGCTCTATGCAAATGTTTCATTCTGTTCAATTTCCCATTTAAATGTAAAGTTACTGTTGTCTGTGATGAGTGTCTTCCTACTGAGACAAATGGCCCAATGCCTTAGTTACTCCATCGCATTCACTCCCCTATCTATTCACCGAAGCAAATAAGGAAACATTTAAGCAACCAACAGCAAATTTGGAAGAGTTTGACACAGATAGCTGGAGCACTGCAGCGAGCAAGAGCCAAAAACAGACAGGCGAAATAAGTAAGAAACTGAAAAAGTGAAGGATATGTAGAAACAGAGCAAGAAAACAGAAACAATGAGAAATTTTTTAAAAAGTTGCCATACAAAGACACATTTTTAATTCATTAGCTTGTAACAAAATCCTACTCAGAGCCTATTTTCTGAAAATGATAAGTTCACATTCAAGGATGAGAATGACAATGATTCTCTTTGCAACTCAATGGTACATCTCCTAATGTGAATAAGAATTCTGTTTGGCTACATTATATAGACATCAAGTCCTGAGGTTGGATTTGAACTCTGTGTTTCTGGTCTAGAGGGAGGGATGTTACCCAATGCACTGCAAGACCTGCTGCTGCTTAGCAAAAGTGACCAAATTTCAACTGAATATTTTACGTGTAAGAAGCTTTGAATTGTATCCAGGAAATTTGGTGGGTGGGGAGAAAAATACCCAGTCAAAAACATGTTTGGAGACTGTAATCACATCGATTACTGAACTTTGAGAAGAAATAACACCCGAACAAGTTTGCTGCAACTCTGGCTCCTGGCCCAGTCTCCTAGTCTACTGTATCCGAAAACGGATCTCCCAATCTACCATGGTCACTAACGCAGCAACAGAGACAAGAGGCCTGCTTGATTTACAGCATGTTGTGCTTGCTCGTGTTTTACTAAGCTGCCTTTGTCACAAGTTCAATGAAAAGTGGGGAGAGAGGGACGCCTTACTCAAGCAAAAGGTCATAGAGCTCGACCTGAGTTTAGCAACAGTTGAGCAAAGACAGGTGAAGGTTAAAATCATTTAGCACCATTTGCCATGCAGATTCTTGACCTTACTTCCCACATGTCACTCCTAACTCCACGGACCCTTACATCAATACATTCATGTGTCATAAAGTACCCAGGCTTTGTTATACCTACACTATATAGTATTTGGCTTACAATTCAAGAGATTGACAAACACTGGCATTGCACATTTAGTAATATCTTTGATCAAATCCGAGTCAAAATTCAGAATGTCTGAGCATTTTATTTGTAAATGCTTCAGTGTTGCAGTACAAATAGCACCGCTACACAGTCATTATGCTGCATCAGGCAAACACAAATTTTAGCCATTTTCAATACTTTTTTACAAAAAGGAGTGACCATTTTTATGATTGAAGTCGTCCCTTCGAGGGTTAGTTTACCAAATCTCCCAGATACAACTCAAAGCTTCTTACACATAAAACATTCGGTTGAAATTTGGTCACTTCTGCTCAGCAGCAGTAGGTCTTGCAGTGCAGTGGGTAATATCTCTCCCTCTAGACCAGAAACACGGAGCTCAAATCCAAACTCAGGACTTGATGTCTACATAATGTAGCCAAACAGAACTCTTATTCACCTGTAAGTCCTTCTAACACATCTATGGTCCCTCCATGGCTAAGCACATAAGAAAGACTGTAATGTTTGAACTTTCAGATTTATTTCTTTATTTTCTACTCGAAACTAAGAAGGTCTGCAATGTGTAACTTTTAACTTTATTTCCTTTGTTTTACACTATAATTACTGCAGTGTTAAAGTTTTTAACTTTGTTCTTACTTTCTACCTTGTTGTTAAGATTATGTACCTCGATATCTGTACCTAAGGTGGTGCCTTGTGTGGTGACATTATATCTTTTTCACTGTATTCCTGTACTTGAGTACATGTGATAATAAAACTCAAACTAAATCAACAAGGTAAAGGTCATTGAAATCTACAGCCCAGATAAAAGCCCTTTTGCCAATCGAGTCTATGCTGGCTAAAACAACCACCAAATTGTTCTAATCCCATTTTCCAGCACTTGGCCCATAGCCTTGTATGTCTTGGCATTGCAAGTGCACAGCTAAAGACTTCTTAAATGTTATGAGCATTAGGAGTGGCAGATTTCCCTGGTCATCCAACATCATACGGCAGCTGCAAAGTAAGAAAGCTTCTCATATTTAAGGACATGATATGCAACTTCCTGACACGAGTCAGCACACACAGAAAACGTAGTTGTTTCGGACAGTGTGAGAATGCTGAGTTAATTTGAATTAATAGAAGGTGAGACAGGACATTTTTAACGGCCCACTCTTTTTCAAACAGAACAAACAAGTATGAAATAAGTGAATATTCACATTTGTACAGTACCTTCCTTTATTCTAATACATGCCAAAAATATGCAGCAACCAATTTGCACTCAAGAAGGTCCTCACAAACAACAATGCGATAATGACCAGATTAGCTGCCTCAGTGATGGACAAGTATTGGGAGAGACAGCAGGAACAGTGTCACCAACCTGGGCAAGAATATACAGCTGGGAGCCTGATTTCAAGTTTCATTTTAGCAATACATCACCCTACAGTTCAAATATTTGTAGTGGGAACTGGTTCCAAAATGTTCTGATGCAGATGGCATCACCCACAGTGCCACAGAAGAAATATCTGGAGCTGCAGTTTAACTTAGCTTTCAAAAGACAACTTACTTGCAGTTCTTAAGAGTTGTAGAGGTCTAACTCGTGGAAGAATGTCCCTTCCGCCCATCAAGTCTGCACCAGTCAAAAATAAGTGCCTAATTATTCTAATCTCATTTTTAATGCTGTATGAAAGTGGCAAGCAACTTTCTATGCACAACTTAATGATGAACTTCAAGCCAACTCGTATAAAATCACAACCATCTGAACTAAGGTGACACTTATGACTAGGATGTGTTTTGTTTCAATGCGTTTCAGTTTTTACGATGAGAAAGTGCCAATATAACTCCAGTTTTGGAATCTGACCTGATCTGGGAGACAAGCAACGTCAGAAAACTTTTGCTAGACATACTTTTAAATTACGGATACTATCAGCTGCACTTTCAAAGCTTTACAATGTACACGCAAGAATGCATGCTTGTAAGCACAAATACACAGAGTTCCCTTCTGGACCTGGGAATTCAGTTTCAAGGCCAAAAAGAAAGCTGTGAACTCATATCCTGGCTACCATCCTGGAACATAGGATTCTAATGACATTAAAATTCCTTGTTTACAGTCACTGTTTCCAGTTTCAGTCCCTCTCTGCAAAGTCATGTTTGGAGTCACTTATTCAGCAGGAGGGACATGGTTAGGGAGCCGGCCACCTCCCTGTTTCCACCTCAATTATCTATTGCTGTAAAGCCCCATCTGGTTCACTAATGCCTTTTTGGGAAGGAAATCTGGTGTCCTTAACTTCTGCAGAAGGTTGTGGAGGCTAAGTCATTGGGTGTATTTAAGACAGAAATAGTTAGGTTCTAGTAAAGGGGTCAAGGGTTATGGGTTGAAGGCAGGAGATTGGCCTGAGAAACATATCAACCATGATTGAATGGTGGAGCAGACTTGGACTGAATAGCCTAATTCTGCTACCTTATGGTCTTATGGTCTAGCCATAAGTCTTGCAATTCCAGACCCACAGCAGTGTAGCTGACTCTTAACTACCTTCTGAAATGATTTAGCAACATACTAACAGCCTACCCATGTTCCTATTTCTTATGGTCTTATAATCTCTCAGCCCGGGCACAATTATGGATGGGCAACAAATGCTGGTCTTGCCAATGATGTCGATGTCTCATGAAAGAGTATGTTCGTGGCCTTTCTGCCCCAATGTCAATTAATGCCCAATGAAGACCCTAATCCTGCCACCACCTGGGTTTGGGATACTTGCCATGAAGGGGTTTGTGACATGGAAACCCCAGTGGGTTTTCTTGAGGACTCTAGAATGGGACAGTAGTTGGTGGAGTGTAGTCTCTCATTCAAACGCACTCAAGCATAATTAAGAGATCTGAAGTTGAGTAGAGTTGGGGGGGGTGGTGTGGTGCGTACTGAAAACCAGCCTCTACCCTTGCTTGCCCTCCCACGCTGTAACTCCACTTCTATCGTTACTCATTTTCTAACATTACACCACTCTTCTGCATCACCCCTCCCAAAGGATCCAGGTTATTAGGAGTACACTCACTGCTCACTTCAAGTCCTGACTGCTGCAAGGTATTGTGAACTTCACTAAAAAGAGGCATCAACAGATTCAAGGACAGCTTCTTCCTTGCTGTTATTAGACTTCTGAATGGACCTCTCAAATTTTATCACCCACCCCAAAATGTCAATTCTGATTTCTCTCCTCAGATGCTGCCAGACCTGCTGAGCTTTCTTAGCTATCTCTGTTTCTGATTCTGATTAACAGCATTTCTTTTGTTTTTATGATCGATCAAGTTATGCTCCATTCTAGGATTCGAAGATTCACCTTGAATCAATGTCACTGTCAGCTATCACAAAGAAGATTCCACATCCAATGTTTGTCTGCCTTTTATCTTGCAATTACTTCTGAGGTTTTGACCATAGATATCCCTATGATTGTCCAAATTAGTTACTAAAGTGGTACAGTAGTATATTATTGCCTTCTGCAGGATAGCTGACCAGGAAACTGTCGCACTCTGATTGCCTGACATCAGGCATATTGGAAGGATTTACAGGCTGACTATGAATCTGGACGACCATGTAACAAATACACCTTCCATGGTCAATAAGTCCTGGTGTGGGACTTGAACCCAGGGCTTCTGGCCCTGAGATGGGGACATTACCACAAGACATCCAAATAGCTCCACTAACAACAACATAGTCTAAGCTGGATTTTATGGTCAGTCATAAAGCAATGAAGAACAACCCTTGCTTAGAAGAAAGCTACCTATCAAAATCTAGCTGCATCTGTGTCACAGTTTAGTGCTTTCCCAGCAGCAGGTTAAATCTAGTGCCAAGCCGAGGCAATCTCCAGGTGCAATCTTAGTGAAGTCAGCAATCAGACCAAACAGCCAATCACATTGAAGTACTCTCATTGACAGCAAACTCTGAAATCAAATGTAATGAATCCCTTTGTTTTTTAATAAAATACATAATTGGATTATGATAGAAGGTAAAATAAAAATAAATATGAAAGACATTTTAATGGTTGTGCTCACTGCCACCTTCTCCAAGGCAATTAGAGATGGCCAATAGATGTGAAGTCAACATCCCCGAATGAATTAAACAAAACATAAACAGGAGTGGCATGGTAGCTCAATGGTTAGCACTGCTGCCTCACAGCACCAGGGACCTGGGTTTGATTCCACCCTCGGGCGACTGTCTGTGTGGCATTTGCACATTCTCCCCGTGTCTGCACGGGTTTCCTCCGGGTGCTCCGGATTCCTCCCACAGTCCAAAGATGTGCAGGTTAGGTGGATTGATCATGGGAAATGTAGGATGATAGAGATAGGCGTGAGTCTGGGTGGGATGCTTTTCAGAGGGTCAGTGTGGACTTGATAGGCCAAATGGCCTGCTTCCACACTGTAGGGATTCTCTAATAAATAAGATGTCTATGTTGTACTAAATGAATAGAGCTTTAGAGACAGGATATTTGAATACATTCAAGGCTGAATCAGGTAGATTATTGATTGATGGGAGTATAGGGTTTTGGTAGGCAGACAGGAAAGCAGAATTGAAACTACATTCAGGTCAGGTACAATGGTATTAAATGGCAGAGTGGGCACAATGGGTCAAATGGCCTATTCCTACTCCTGATTTGTATTTTTGCATAAAACTCATAAAAGGTAAGTAAGTGATTGAGAAGTTAAGAAACTCAAGCTGACAACAAATGATGTATGAACTTTAATAAAGAATGCATACAGTATACTTTTCATTTCTGTTCTTTAAATGAAGGACATACAACATGTTATAATTATTTATTTATGCAGATGTACATAATTGTGCAGTCCTTTCATTATTTTGAACCTTATTTTTATTTTAAGGACTGTCAGTAACCATATTATAAATTATAATTACTGGAGTAATTTGTTTCATCAGCCCAATTCAGTACCTGTTGCAATGATGCGTGTTCAAGAAATTAATTATCTATCTCTCCACCTCAACAGTGAACACAAGTGCTGCATTGATTGTAGAGTTCTTTTTTAGTCACTTGTGGGACAGGGAGGTTGCTGGCTGGCCAGCATTTATTGCCTTTCCCTAATTGACCTCGAACTGAGAGGCTTACAAAGACATTTCAGAGAGTTGTTGAGAGTCAATGATATGATTATGGGTCTGGAGTCACATGTATTTGATTTGATTTTATTGATTATTGTCACATGTACCTAGGTAAAAGTTTTGTTTTGTGTGCAGTACAGGCAGATCATAATATACAAAGATCATAGGGTGATTGAACAGAGCAAGGAATACAAAGTTATGGTTGCAAAGAAGGTGTATAAAAAGTAAAATCAACATTAGATTTGAAATTTGAGGGGTCCGTTCAAAAGTCTAATAACAGCAGGGAGGAAACTGTTCTTCAACCTGTTGGTACGTGGTTTGCATGGATTGGTTGGACTGAAACATCCATTTCCACGCTGTATGACTCTGACTCTATAAAAATGACGAAAATTCTGAAAGTGGAAGGACTGGTGACTGAGGAAGGAAAGGATGTAGGGCAAGGAAGTTAAGCTCGGGGTCAGACAGCACTGCATTGCAAGAGTAACAAGACCACTTTGGTACTTAATTCACTGCAACATGCTTTGGGATCACCTGAGGCTGTGAAGGTGCTATAAGAATGCATGTCTTTTTTTTCATATTCTCAGTGTCTGAGCTTCAATTTTAGGGGCTAGCAGCAGTGGGGGATATGATTGGAGTTGGAGCCTGAGGTCCTGATTGTTATTGGATTTGAGGTCCCAAAGATAATTTTTCTGTCGTTTAGCTTGAGTAAGTTCCGACTCAGCTAGGTCTTAAATATTGTAGAGGAACTTGGCAATGGCCCTCGGTCAATGTGGAGAGGTATAGCTGAGAGAAGCTAATATATTATTTATAAACAGGATATCAAAGAAATTGAGTTCTGGTGGACTCCTTAAACTTGTATAATTTATATCTATGTAACGTTAAATAATTCACTGCTACCAAAATGTGTAGGGTAGGAAAAATTATTTATGAGACTGTTTAAATTTCTATGATAGTTTGTTTTATTATACTTCTAATCTAATATTGATATAATTTTCTCATTTATCTATGGTCCAGCTATAAGTTGCCAGCATAGTACTCTTATTCAATATGAGCTCTGCCATAGACTCAATGATCCATCCCCCACAACCATATCCATCCTTGCTAATCTTTATTGATGTCCTTTCCTTACTAAATGTACAATTCTCACCCTTATATTCACATGTCTTCATCGCTTAGCATCATTAAGGTTTCTAGTCATATTCCTCCTTGTAAGAATCTTGTTTCATTCCTACTTTGCTAATTAACGAAAGCTAGCCAAGATGCTTTGGCCGTGCTATTTTTTAATTTCAGTGCTGCAGTTACAGTGGTGTTAACATAACGAGCAAGTTAGACAAAGGACAGCCAGTGGACGTGATCCATTTAGGTTTTGAGAAGGCCTTTGACAAGGCTGCGAAATAGGATAAGTGCCCATTGTGTTACAAGCAAAGTATTGGCATTGATAGAGGATTGGCTGACAGGCTGAAGGAAAGTGTGGGGATACAGGGGTCTTTCTCAGGACAGCAACCAGTGACTAGTGGAGTTCCACAAGGGTTAGTGTTGGGACCACAACTATTTACGTCGTACTCACAATCCTGACAAAGAAACTGAGGGCATTTAGCTAAGTCTGCAGATGACCCAAAGATAGGTGGAGGGACAGGTGGAAAGGCTGAAGGAGGAATTGACAGGCTGGGAGACAATGCAAAGAAGTGGCAGATGGAAGGCAATGTTGGAGAGTGTGAGGTTATACATTTTGGTCTGAAAAGTAGGGGTGTTAACTATTTTCTATCTGAGGAAAGGCTACAGAAATCTGAAGCACAAAGGGACTTGGGAGCTTAGGATTCTCTTAAGGCTAAAATGCAGATTCAGTGGGAAGTTAGGAAGGCAAATGCACTGTTAGTGTTCATTTCAAGAGGGCTGGAATACAAGAGCAGAGAGGTACTACTGAGGCAGTGCAAGGTTCTGATCAGACCGCATTTGGAATATTGTGAGTAGTTTTGAGCCCCGTATCTAAGAAAGGATGTGCTGGCATTGGAGGGGGTCTGGAGGAGGGGAATCCTGGGGATGAAGGGTTTGTCTTAGAGTTCTGAGTGAGGACTCTGGGTATGCAGTTGATTGAGTTTAGAAGGATATGGGGGGGACCTGATTGAAACTTACAGAATACTGAGAGGCCTGGATAGGGTGGATGTGGTGAAGATGTTTCCACAGATGTTCTCTCAGTAGGAGAGACTATGACCTGAGGCCCTAGAGAACTGAGATGAGGCGGAATTTCTTCAGCCAGAGGGTGGTGAATCTGTGGAGCTCATTGCTACAGAGGGCTGTGGAGGTCAAGTCTTTAAGTGCATTTAAGATGAAGATAGGTAGGTTCTTGTATATGAAGGGATCAAGGATTATGGGGAGAAGGCAGAAGAATGGTGTCATGAAACAAATCAACTGTGATCGAATGGCAGAGCAGACTGATGGGCCAAATGGCCTAATTCAATGGTCTATGGACATATCACTAACTCAGCAATCCACATTACCAAGTGAATGTTCTGGGAACATGAGGTCATATTTCACCATGGCAGATAGTGAAATTTGAATTCAATAAATCTGAATGTAAAAGCTAATCTCACAGTAACTGTTGCCATAACTCTTTTAAAAAAGTCTGGTTTGCTAAATCTCTTTAAGGAAGGAAATCTGCTGTCATTATGTGATCTAACCTACATGCCCTAGACACACAGCAATGTGAGTGACTCTTACTTGCCCTCTGAAATGGCTCAGCAAACCACTAAGGTCATGGACAATGAGATAACTAATGCTAGACTTGTCAGTGAAACCAGCATCCCAGGAAAACATAGAAAACAAAGTTGAAACAAAGGTGAACTTCAGCAGAAATCTAACAAAGCTTTAAAATGCACATGAACTGAGAGGAGTCTTAGCTTGAGAAGTTGTGGATCTTGAGGGTTTGACATGGACTGGATGGACAAAGTGCATCTTTTTGTTATCGCGCTGTTTAAACAATGGGTAATGATTGCATTAAATTGGTCTCCACAGACTCAGTCGTGCAAAGGAAAATAACAGATTTTCCCAAGGATTGAATGTATTTTTTTTTAAATTACCAGAGCAAATTCAAATCATCAAAGCCAAGAAAACAGTGTAGTTGCAGGACAGACAAATACAGAAATAATTTAAGGCCTTAAGAAATAGGAACAGAAGTAGGTCATTCAGCACCTTGAACATGCTGAACCATTCAACAGGATTGTGGATGATCCAACACGCCTCCCAACCACTTTGCTGCCCTTTCTCCATAACTCTTCATTCCCCGACTGATCGAGAATCTATTTATCTCAGCCTTAAATGTACACAAGGACTCTGCCCCCAAGTGCCACGGAGTTCCAAAGTCTTACAACCCTCAGAGAAGATGTTTCTCTTCATTTAAATCTTAAATAGGTGGACTTTTATTTTGAGACTGTGCTCTTTCTTCCTATGTTCCAGGACCAACCTAATGGTTTCCCTGAACAAGCCAGAAGCATTCCTTATTTACATTTCGCATCAATTGATCATCTTGATTGTATGCAAGTGCTCAGCAACACACCAGCTGGCCCATCTGACTCCCCTACTCAATCTGCATCCTTTATGGTCTTTTAATGGCTTCTTGAAACATAGGTGCAAGATACATTTCTGAAACTCAGCCAAATGAAATCATCCCAAACAAATTCCGACCATGCACAGCCACCGGAAAAGTTCTAGGTTGCGTGGAAACACTTAGCAACTGGACCCGAAGATTGCACGTTTTGCTAAAATGAGATTGCCTTCAAATTAATTACCAGGGGCCCAAGCTTAAGATCAATTCATCACTTCCGAATGCAGTTAAAACATAATTGGGGTTGGGCAGGTTTGGGGATTGGTAAGGGGTCTCAGTTACAACTTTATAACAGGGCAGATAAAAATAATACACTTCACCATGAGGCTGGAGAGACTGCCAGGGGAACAACAGACAACACATCTCAGAGATAGTAGGAACTGCCAATGCTGGAGTCTGAGATATCAAGGAGTAGGGCTGGATAAACAAGCAGGCCAGGCAGCATCAGAGGAACAGGAAAGCTGACGTTTCGGGTCTGGACCCTTCTTCAGAACATGTCTGCCTTGAAAGTTCTCAAATTCATCCAATTAACTACTTCAAACTCTCTCTAAATTGTTACTTTTCACATGTGAGTGAATCAGAAGGCAAGGATCCAGAAACAGGGAAATTTTGTGGTGAAGAATCGCCAATTTTCTTTTAATACATTCATGAGATGTAGGTATCTTATCCTCGACTGTTAAGAGCCAACCACGTTGCCGTGGGTCTGGAGTTATATGTAGGCCAAACCAGGTAAAAGGATGGCAGTTTCCTTCCTTAAAGGATATTAATGAACTGGATGGGTTTTTCCAACAATTGACAGTGACTCTTAATTCCAGACATTTTGTTATTGAATTCAAATGTCACCATCTGCCATGGCGGGATTCAAACCCGGGTCCCCAGAACATTAGCAGGGTCTCTGAGAATTAGAATGAGAACTAGGTTTTATTGTCTCATGTACTTACAGGGATGCAGGAGTACAGTGAAAACTACAAAGTTGCTACTCTATGGTGCCATCTTAGGTACAAAAACCCAAATTAAACAGAAAACCATCTTAGATGCAAACCCTAAAACAACCATACTAAGGCACAAAAACCACAATTAAAAAATAACAAAAGCAGAAATACAAAAAAAAAGCCAAAACGAAAAGAGGAACTGTGCATCTAAAAGTCTTATCTCCATAAGGTAAGTGGGCATCCCTCCCCAAAGCCTCAAGTCTTAGTGCCACTGCTGCTGCATACCCACGAGCTCACTCCCACGGCTATTTAATAGTCTAGCAATAATACCACTGGGCCTTACCTTACCAATCTTTCAGTTGAGGTACTTAAGAGATGCAACATTATCTAATTGACACCTTGATATCATGTGGCAATGAAGTGATCTGGGGCGGGGGGGAAGTCTTCATTTTGGATAAGATCAAGCAAATTCTAACCTGTATTGGAGTCTACCATAACCCATTGATAGTCCCCATTGGTACTTAACACTAAGGGGAAATCAAAGATACCAGAGAGCCGTGTATTGTCCCTTGTACAAGGTTTGGATCCAAGGCAGGAGCTAGGGAGTGTTAATTGGGAGGAGCTTTTATCGGGCAAGTCCACAATTGACATGTAGTAATTGTTTAAAGACCTTCCACTAAGGAGGAAGGACAAAGATGGTAAGGTAAAGGATCCTTGGATAATGAGCAAGGTTGTGAATTTAGTCGAAAGGAAAAAAGAAACACATGCAAGGTTTAGGAAGCTAACATCGGACAGGGCTTGTGAAGAATATAACGAAAGCAGAAAAGAACTCAAGCAAGGAATTAGGAGAGCAAGAAGGGGCCATGAAATGACCTTGGCAAGTAGGGTTAAAGAGAATCCCAAGGCCTTCTATACATACATCAAAAACAAGAGGATAACTAGGGAGGAGGTAAGGTAATGGAAGGAACTTGTGCTTGGAGGCAGAGGATGTGGGTAAGATCCTAAATTAGTACTTTGTGTCAGTATTCACCCAGGAGAAGGATATAGAGGATGGTGCAATTTGTGTGGACCACGTTAATAAGTTACAGCATTTTGAGATCAAGAAAGAAAAGGTGTTGGGGCCCTTGAAGAGCATTAAGGTGGATAAGTCTCCAGGACCTGATGGTATCTACCTCAGGTTCTGAGAAGGCAAGAGAGGAGATTGCCAGGGGCTTGACCAAGATCTTTGTACCTGCGTTAGTCACTGGAGAGGTCCCAGAGGACTGGTGAGTAACTAATGTTGTTCTTTTGTTCAAGAAGGGAAATAGGGACAATCCAGGAAATTACAGACCAGCAAGTCTCACGCCAGTGGTTGGCAAGTTACTGGAGAGAATTCTTAATGATAGGATTTATGCGTACTTGGAAAAGCATGGCCTAATTAGGGACAGTCAACATGGCTTTGTGCAAGGCAGGTCATGTCTTACTAACTTGATTCAATTTTTCAAGGACGTGACAAAGGTGATCAATGAGGGTAAAGCAGTGGATGTTATCTACATGGATTTTGGAAGGATTTCAACAAAGTCCTTCGTGGCAGGTTCACCCAGAAGGTTAAGATGCATGGGATCCACAGTGACTTGGCTGCGTGGATTCAGAATTGGCATGTCCATAGAAGGCAGAGTATAGTGGTGAAAAAGTGTTTTTCAGGCTGGATGTCCGTGACTAGTGGTGTTCCGCAGGGATCCGTACTACTGTTTGTGAGGAGTTGTGGATAGTGGGCAGAGAAATGGCAGATGGAGTTTAATCCAGTTAAGTGTGAGGAGCTACACTTTGGGAGATCAAATGTTAAGGAAAATTATACAGTTAATGGCAGGACCCTGGACAGCATTGATGTACAGAGGGATCTCGGGGTTCAAGTCCATAGCTCCCTGAAAGTGGCCACACAAGTAGATAGGGTGGTAAAGAAGGTGTATTGGCATGCTTACCTTTTTTGGTTGGGCAATTGAGTACAAGAGTCAGGATGACATGTGGCAGCTTTATAAGACTTTGGTTAGGCCACAGTATTGCGTTCAATTCTGGTCTTCACATTACAAGAAGGATGTGGAGGCTTTGGAGAGGGTAAAGAAGAGGTTTACCATGATACAGCCTGGATTATAGGGTATGAGCTATAAGGAAAGGCTTGAAAAGTTGGCTGGTTTTCTTTGGAGTGATAGAGGCTGAGGGGAGACTGATAGAAGTATATAAAATTGAGGCGCATAGATAAGGTTGACAGTCAGAATCATTTTCCCAGAGCTGAAATGACTAAAACTAGGGGGACATGCATTTAAGGTGAGGGGGGGAAGTTCAAAGGAGATGTGAGGGGCAATTTTTTTATACAGAGTGTGGTAGGAGTCTGGAACGTGCTCCAGGGCTGGTAGTGGAGGCAGCTAGGGGTGTTTAAGAGACTTTTAGATTAGCACATGAATATGCAAGGAATGGAGGGATATGAATCAAGGGCAGGCAGAAGGGATTAGTTTAATTTGGCGTCATATTCAGCACAATATTGCGTGCCGAAGGATCCATTCCTGTGCTGTATTCTATGTTCTATGTTGGATAGGTTACTGGGGTTTTGACACATACATATGGGTAAGCATTCCATATTCAGTGAAGTTCTGGGGATTAAATGGCTGTTTGTACTTTTGTGTTCCTCTCTGTCAACACCACACATTTACAAAAAAACAAGTAACGAGTTTGCTCAAATTGGAACATCCAATAAACCCAGGGAATCAAAGACAAAGCTTGGCTGCAAAACACTGCCAATTCAGAAAAGAATTTTGCCAAGTATCAATTGATCAATTGACAGTGCTGGGGCTGGTGACACAGTGCACATTTGATATTGAAAATATTTAAACTTCCAGGTGATTTTTTTTGGAATGTGGTTTTACATTTATTCCCAAAGAGGTTGTGTGCTGAAAATGGGAAATGGATGTGGATGCAGCAAATGGAATTTTCTGTTACACTGTTCATCACTCCTGAGCCTTATCCTCACCGAAACGTGTACATTAATGTCTTTGTTAAAATTGCAGATTGAAAAATTTCTTGCAGAATTGCATTAGTTTTGTGAAAATAGTATCAAGCCAAACTATACAAAATGTCTGAATCACAATTTGTTGATGGTTCTGCATATGTCTTAACACTGGTGTCTCCCAAGCGGGTCTGTCTTACAAGCAGGTGAGAGTAAGGTGGTCAGTTCTATTGTTGTCAGTCATGTCTTATTCAAGCAGTCACATGACATTCGACAACAGTCCTCTAAGATCAATACTGGAGAGGCTTTGCCAATATTGTCACAACATTGAACCAGTCGCAAGAACTGGACCTTCATTACAGTATTACAGTTGAAATTCTGATGACAGAAATGAAACAAAACCTGGGAATAGCAGTATAGGAATAATATCTCACTTCCAAAACCAAGATGTTACTTGGGCCTATTACTTTCAAGATTAATAAAATCGGATATCACTTAATACTTGTCACCATTTGCAGTCCATCTACTTAAACACAGCCAAATAATGTATATTGTTCAATTACCTGTCTGAGCTTCATTGTTCAGAAAGCAAGGGTTATGAATCTACCATCAGTCAGCATGTTTTGTAATGTGTTTATTGGTTCAAATTTTCTGTGTTTGATTACATGAGTCTGGTGTGCTCTGTGCTCTGGTGTGCTCTATGAGCTCTGTGCTCAATTGGGTAAGCCTGGCTGTTGATTCTCGCTCAAGTAACCAACAGCCTAAAAGTGGAGGCAGATACACGAGGGTGTTTAAGAGACTTTTAGATCAGCATAGGAATATGAAAGGAATGGAGGGATATGAACCAAGGGCATGCAGAATGATTATTTTAATTTGGCGTCACATTTGGTGCAACGTAGTGGGTCGAAGGACCCATTCCTGTGCTGTATTGTTCTATGTTCTATGTTGGATAGGTTACTGGGCATAAAAGTGCCTATAAGCGTGGGTTAGACTTTTTCAAGCATTGTATAATCCTTTGTAAATAAAGTACCTGAACATTTACAAAATTGTATCGTCTTTTTATTGCTTGGAGACAAACAAATAAATGAAATACGCAACAGTTTTGATAAAGTGTTATCAATGTAAAATATTTACTGAGTCTTCACCATCACCAGTGAATTCTTCTTTGACACTTGAATGCACAGATAATTTAGTTTGGCTTATATTTCATTTGGGAAATGCCATTTAAGAGAAAAAAAAAATTTATAGAGCACCTTTAACCATTTCAGGGTGTCTCAAAGTGTTTCACAGTGAATAAAGCACTCTAAGGCATAGTGGTCCATGTTATAGAGTCATAGAGTCATACAGCATGGAAACAGACCCTTTGGTTCAAGCAATCCATGCCAACCATAAACCCAAACTAAACCAGTCCCACCTGTCTGCACTTGGCCCACATCCCTCCAAAAATATTTTTTATTCACATACTTATCTAAATGTCTTTTAAACATTCTAACTGTACCTGCATCCATCACTTCCTCTGGAAGTTAATTCCACACCCCAACCACTCTAGGTGTAAAAAAAATTGTTAGCTCTTTAAAATAATCATCATGCCTGGAATAGTTGTACACAGTTGGTAATGTGGACACAAATTGTGCTTATAATTACTCCAATTTCTGATCAAACTCATTCACTTATTGGCCATTCGCAAAGGAGACAAGGATCAATTCTTTCAAGCCGTGAATAATTAGCAACTGGTATGAATTGGCTGACAGTGCAGTGGAGTAGGTTTTAACAAGACATCGAGAGGGCTTATTATCTAAGACGGGGTATTGTGCAGGGCTATGGGGAGTAGGTGGGGAGTAGTACTAGGTAAATTGTTCCTTCATATGGTTTGCACAAACATGATGGGCTGAATGCTCTCCTGTTCTGTAACATTTCTGAGAGATCACCATGTATAACCTCTTCCATGACTCAGCAGAACTGGGAAAATGTTTGTGAATGTACTATTACCTTTTTGTATCTTTCATAGAATGAACAGCACATCATAATATTTTTCAGCATGGTGACCTGGTGCAGTTTGATTAATACAGCTACAAATGAGCTTGATAGAAAAACAAACATTTTAGCAAGGGTAAAACAAGCACAGTGAATGATGGAGAAACTCAGCCTTTTATTGGTCAGTGCACTGAGTATAGGAGTTGGGAGGTCATGTTGTGGCTGTACAGGACATTGGTTAGGCAACTTTTGGAATACTGTGTTCAATTTTGGTCTCCATGCTTTCGGAAAGATGTTGTGAAACTTGAAAGGGTTCAGAAAAGATTACAAGGATGTTGCCAGGGTTTGAGCTATAGGGAGAGGCTGAATAGATTGGGGTTATTTCCCCTGGAGCATTGGAGGCTGAGGGGTGTCCTTATAGAGGTTTATAAAATCGTGAGGGGCATGGATAGGCTGAATAAACAAGGCCTTTTCCCTGGGGATGGGGGAATCCAAAACAAGAAGGTTTAAGTTAAGAGGGGGAAGATTTAAAAGGGACCTAAGGGGCAACTTTTTCACACAGAGGGTGGTGCGTGTATGGAATGAGCTGCCAGAGGAAGTAGTGGAGGCTGGTACAATTACAACATTTAAATGGTATCTTAATGGGTATATGAGTAGGAAGTGTTTAGAGGGATATGGGCCAAATGCTGGCAAATGAGACTGGATTAATCTAGGATATCTGTCGACATGGACGACAGTTGGACCGAAGGGTCTTTTTCTGTGCTGTATGACTCTATGACTGTGATTTTTTTTTTAGATTCTTCTTCTAAAGTATTTAGCTTTCATTTCAGTAAGAGTTTCTGATCCCCCACATGGGAATAACCCTATTTTAAACATCTCCACACTGTGGCAAAAATAAACAGAACCATTTATGGGATTCAATGTTGTACAGCAATTGTTTATTACTGTTTATAATATCATTACAATATCAAAAAGCTTTTAAAAGGCTCTGAGTGTTCTTCTGACCAAAAAAGAATAATCTTAATTTTAAGAACCTCTTCAAAGGCATGCAAACTGGTACAATTTATAGAATCTCTCAATGACTATTTAATTCAGTCTGGGTGTGCTATCAGTGTTGTCAGCTGCTCACACAGTGCTTTCTAAACCACAGCGAATAGTCATGGAAAACTTGGGGAGACAGTAACAATGTCCCTGCATTAGTAACTTGAATGCAGAAGTAATTTTGTTTGGCTTACAATGCATTTAACAAATGCCATTTAAGAGGAAAAGGCTACATTTGTGGAGTGCCTTTCATCATCTCAGGATCTCTCAGAGTGCTTCATACTGAATAAAGTTATTTAATTCTGAGACATAGATGGATATATTCTTAGCTCCATCTAATGTGTAAATAATTCTTGTACCAGACAGACTTGTATATGGAATCATAGAATCCCTACAGAGTGGTAGCAGGCCATTTGGCCCAGCTAGCCCAGTGTTCCTCCAAAGAGCATCCTACCCAGACTCACCCCCTACATTATCCCTGTAACCCATGGTTAATCGACCCAGCCTGCACATCTCTTTTCAGTATGGGCAATTTAGCATGGCCCAATCCACCTAACCTGCACATCTTTGGACTGTGGGAGGAAACCTATTCAGACACGGAGAGAAAGTGCAAACTCCACGCAGACAGTCGCCTGAGGCTGGGCAGTGCTCAAAAAGCTTGTGATTTCAAATAAACCTGTTGGCCTATAACCTGGTGTTATGTGAATTTTGACCTTGTCTCCCACAGTCCAACAGCGGCACTTCCACATCATAGTCATAGGACACTTAGAGATGGGCAACCAATGTTGCCCTCGTCAGCAACAAAACATCCCATCAAAGAAAATAAAAGCTTGATTTACATAAATTACTTACAATTCCTCAATCAAGTTGTTAATTTAGTGCAAGGAACTTTATCTGACTGTTTAATATAAATACTATTTTGTTATTAACAAATAATTTGCCATATATTTAAGAAGGTGGTTGGTTCTGCAATGTTGCTGTTTCTACTGCATAAGAAGATGGGATGTATGACGAAACATTTGTTAATTTCATGAAGAATTTTCAGATACAATGGTGCCAAAACACGCAAGAAGCTCGACACCTTCCAAGGCAAAACAACCAGCTCAATTGGTACCACATCCACAAGCAGCCACTCCCTCTACCACCAATCTTCAGTAACAGCAATGTGTATTATCTACAAGATGCACTGCAGAATTCACCAAAGATTCTCTGTCAGGGGAGGCAATGGCCTAGTGGTATTGTTGCTAGACTATTAATTCAGAAACTCAGCTAATGTTCTTGCGACCTGGGTTCAAACCCTGCTGTGACAGATGATGGAATTTGAATTTAATAAAGAATTTGGAATGAAGGATTTAGTGATAACAATGAAATAATTGTCAGGGGATGGGGAGTGAGCCATTTGGTTCACTAATGACCTTTCCTTCAGTTAAGGAAATCTGTCATCCTTACCTAATATGGCCTACATGTGACTCCAGACTCACAAGCAATGTGGCTGACTCTTAAATAACCTCTGGACAATTAGGAATGGGCAAAAACCGCTGGCCAGAGATATCCACTTCCTTTGCACCTTCCAAATGATCACTTTCACCAAGAAGGACAAGAGTATCAGATGCAAGAGAACACCACCATCTGCAAGTTCCCTTCTAAACCACTCACTATCCTGACTTGTCATTGGGTCATAATCCTGGAACTCCATCCCTAATGCCATCATGGGTCTACTTACAGCATATGGCATATCAACTGCTATGGTTCAAGAAGGTGCCTCACCACTACCCTCTCAAGGGCAATAAATGCTGGCCTCACCATTGGTTCCCACATTCCATGAATGATTACATAAAAGAAAATTAGCCCATTAATATTCTTTACGTGTGTATACCTGGGAAAACAAAGACCTCTCTATTCAGGGGTCATTTTAGGAGCTCATTGAGACTGTAATGATCTCTGTGGAAACTAACAAACCAAAAGAACAAAATGACCACAATGAGAAAACCAGCAGACAGGATTTCACTTTGTATAACTTTTACTTTGTCAAATCAAAATCAACTTATATTAAACATCACTTAGGCAAATTGCAGTCAACATAAACAATAATTATAGATTAAACAGGAGCTGCACCAGATAGATGTCTCAGATTTACTAGGCAGCTCACATTGTATACATGACACTAATTTTAGTCACAAACATTCGCAAAGCTCTGAAATTACTCTGATAGAATTCCTGTATTATTTCTCCAAGGACTAAGTCTGATCTGCAGCTGACAGCAGGACCCAACCAATCCGAGATCCACAGGCAAAGTCTTCACTAAAACAGCACAGACCTCTGCAGCTCCTCCTCACCCTCTGCTCGCGATGGTCTCGATGGTCTGGATCAACCAATATTATGTCTGGGTAGCAGAAACAGCTGCAGCAACTATATATTTACCAGCAAATGGATCTGGCCTCTGACTTTAGCAGCCTGCCTGTACCGCACTGCTGGAGTCTGAGCTTAAATGGCTCTGCATCTTTTCTATCAACTAGTATCAGTTTCGTGACAAACCTGAAGGTTCAATATCCCTTGTGGTTAGCTGAAGTATACATTTCAGATCCAGGTCTGTCTCAAAATCTCTCTCACAATATCAGCAAAATGAAAGAGCTGGTCATCGACTTCAGGAAGCAAGGAGGAGGGCACGCCCCCTATCTGCATCAATGGTGCTGAGGTGGAGATGGTCAGGATGGTCACCTTCCTAGGAGTGACAATCACCAACAATCTCTCCTGGACCATCCATGTTGATGCAACAGTTAAGAGGGCACAACAACGCCTCTTCTACCTCAGGACCGTAAGAAAATTTGACATGTCCATAAGGAATCTTGCCAACTTTTATAGATGCACCTTAGAAAGCATTCTATCTAGATGAATCATGGCTTGGGACAGCAACTGCTCTGCCCAGGACCGTTAGAAACTAACAGAAAGTTATGAACACAGCCCAGCTCATCACACAAGCCAACCTCCCATCCATTGACTCCATCGATACTTCTCGCTGCTTCGGAAAGGTACCCAACATCACCAAAGATCCCTCTCACCTTGGTTATAATCTCTTCCAACCTCTTCCATCAGGCAGAAGAAACAAAAATTTAAAGACGTGTACCAATGGTCTCAAGACCAGCTTCATGCCTGCTGTTATTAGACTTCTGAATGGAACTCTCAAACTTCAAATCTAATGTTGATCTTGCTTTATATTCACCTTTTTTGCAGCTGTAACTTTGTATTCCTCACTCTGTTCAATCAGCCTATGATCTTTGTGCAGTATGATCTGCTGGACTGCATAAAAAAACAACACTTTTCACTGAACCTAGGAATGTGTGACAATAATAAATCAAATCAAATCAAAAGGTACAAGGTTTGAAACAACAGATTCCAACACAAGCCTTAACTTCTGGCAGCTCATTACAAAATGTAGATTTCTACTGCTGATATTTTCCAATATTTCAAAGTGAATTGAAAATGATAGGCAGTGGGTACTTGAATTTCCAATGCATGTAAGTCAAAGTTTTGAGAATTTTGTCCAGATGTCTATATGAGAAGATATTTTGCATAAATTATATGAAAATGTTACTCAATGTTCATGGCAATCCTTACTCCTGTGAGGGAGTACTGTGTAAATATTTTACCTGGATACTGACCCTCACATTTATCCTGCACTATTTCATTATTCATCCCTCAAGAGCCGCAATGATAGCAATATAACCATTTGGAGATGAACCTTTTTGGCCATTTTAAATTTGACTGCACAAGCTCAAAGAATGCTATAATACACTTGAAAGCCTTTGCAGTTACAAAGGGGTGTAAACTAAAAAATGATGACCCGAAGACAGTAGGTATGTAAAAATAATATAATTTCTCTTTGCCTTGAAGCCTCTAGCCCAAGTATAGTATCGGTCTGACTCAATAAATTTTATATTCTTGCCAGTTTTGAAATATATTGCAGAAACAAAAGCTGGCAATGTTAATCTCTAAGCAAATGTTCCATTATGTCTCTGGTACGGAGGTCTAAAGTTACATTGCTTTTAAACCACATAAGCAAAGTTCATTGTAAATACTCAGTTATACTATGAACATTTGGCACGTAATATTGCGTATATTTGGTGACGTAGAAAATCAGTTTAGCAGGAACGGAAGGCCATGTGACTGACCCAATGTATCGTTTTGTAATCTACCGATTATTGTTGCATTATTTCCTGATGTCGTGAATAGAATTCCAAAATTAGCCAAAGGAGTAAGGAGTGGTCCCACTATCAAATGGTAACATGCAATTCGAAGGAGCAATTTGAATAAATAGTACTTGCAAAGATTGATTTAGCTGGGCAAGGG
Organism: Rhincodon typus; assembly: GCF_021869965.1. NCBI lineage: Eukaryota > Metazoa > Chordata > Chondrichthyes > Orectolobiformes > Rhincodontidae > Rhincodon > Rhincodon typus. Next base: position 14,270,255 of record NC_063367.1, on the reverse strand, counting down.
CAGTGGAATGAAAGGCCAGGTTGATAGGAAAGACGAGTGGAATGTTCAACAAACTCAACAATTGGCAAGGGGTTCCTTGGCTATTTGCATGTCCAAGGAATTCTGCTGTAATTATCCCAGTTCCACTTGTCCTGCAACAAGGAAAGCTGTGGGAAGACAAAGAGATATTGTTTGCTGGACAAAGTGATTGGACAGTGATGAATAGAAATTAACACCTCTGGCTCCACTAATGGCCTACTGGTTATCAATGTGAAGAAAGTCAATTTCCAGTCACGTGCAATTCCTGACTAACAATCAACTAGCAATCTTTACCACTGTGCTTTGACTACATTTTTTTTACTTTCACAGGTATGCTCTCTGTGAACAGACCACTTGGCTCAGGCTTACCCAATCAGCTGGCTAGGTAGAGTTGGCCATGAGTGATTTGTTGGAAAATTTATTGTTGACTTGCCTCCTTCATTACTAGTTGCTTGTCCACAATAACATAGTCAACAGGGATGTTGCTTTGATGGGGAATTTTCTGTGGCAATGTGAACATTGAGGGACCTTTCTCCTCAGTGAGTCAGAATCAAAAGGGAGCAATGCAATCAGGATTCACTGGTCAGGCAGAAGTAAAAGATGGTAATCATCAAGGTGATAACCAGAATTTCATCTGTGCTCTCTTGGTTGGGTCTAACATTATTTTGAAGAACAATCAACCAACATCATTATACAAACAGATGACCTGGTCGTTAATACAGTGCTATTTGTAGGGATCTCCCTGTGCATAAGTTGGTTGCCATGTTTCCTACATTACAAAGTTGACCAGACTTCAAGATACAACTCATTGGCTGCATTGCACATGAAAGAATTGTCAAGAGAAGAGATTTTTCTTTCGGGAACCAACGAAAATTGGGGCAACTGAATCCATTCTTCTGCCCCGTTACACAATACATCCATCAGCTAAAAATCACATATTGTGCCGTAATATTCATTCTCAGCTGATGGAAATTGCTGGAACGGCCAGCATTGGAGTCATGTCGACGGATTTTGAGGTGCCCCCACTCCCGGAGGCCGGTCCAGAGATGATGACGGCCAGCAGTGTGATTGGGCAGCAATTTGGAGGGTGAAGACTCCATTATCTTCCTGCCTCTCTGTCTAGTAGGTCCTAGTTGGGAAAGGCTGGAGGATAGCTTTCCCACAAGGAGGCCAATTGAGGCCCCATTAATTGGACATCATATCTCCTGACTGCCAGCATTTAACCATCAATGTGGGTTGAGGGTTATGTAGTTACATGGCACTGTGGAAAACCTGAATAAAAACTACGGATGCTGTAAATCGGAAATTGCTGGTAAAGGTCAACAGGTCAGGCAGCATCGGTGGAGAGAAACCCAGTGACCCTTCTTCAACCCAAAACATTAACTTTGATGTCTCTCCTCAGTGAAAAAACATCACTGTTTTCCTTCAAAATAGTAGTATCGGGATATTCTTCATCCCCCTGAGGTGTGCCAGATTAAATTCTGTTTGTGGGATCTTGCTCTGTACAAACTGGCTGCCACCTTTTATTACAACAGTAACTACATATCAAGACATCTCTCATTGGCTGCATAGCCCATGAAAAAGATATCTGAAAGAGAGGAATCTGTTACTTCTCCTGTTCTGTGCCTCCTGGCTACATTGCTAATATTGGACATAGCCTCACACAAACCAATTTCTCCTCATAGGATAAAGCTCTGCCTCACTGTGAAGGCTACACCACACAGATCTATCACAAGCTACATTGTCTGGTGTTCCTCCTTGTTGCGCTCTCCATCTCTGATAGACACGGCTGCCATTTGAGAGCAGAGGGACCCGAAGTTAGATGCCTCCCTGACTTTCAGTTCGGCTCCTCACCAACCCATCACTGGGATATCCCTGTCTGACATGAGTGAACCAATCCCATTCACTTTTTCTCTTGGACTGCAGCCCATTGCAGTACCCAGAGCGGTCACTGCTACCAGGGGCACAGAGCTGCCTGCTTCTGATTGACCTACCGTCACAAAGGTGGGACATCCATTCCATGTCAGGGTTTCTGAAGGACAACTCTCCTTGTGGAAGCTGGGAGGGCAAGTACGCCAATTCTGACTTATTCCCATTGGGCTTCCTGTAAACAGCCACACAGGCTCGTATCGTAGGAACATGTTTTTCCAGACACTGGTCAGCGTCCAGTCGTGAATACTAAATTCTACTCTTAGAGCCACTATGGTTTGGAAAGAGACCACACAGATCACCAAGTCATAGAATGCAGAAGGAAGCCATTTGGCCCATTAAGTCAGCACTGTCCGTCCGAAGAACATCCTACCCATACTGACATTCCCCATAATCTGCATAGGATTTTACCATCGCTAACCCAGCTAGCCTTCACATCCCTGGACACTATAGGGCAATTTGTTTAGAATGGCCAATCTACACATCTTTAGACTGTGGGATGAAACTAGAGCACCCAGCAGAAACCCACACAGACATGGGGAGAATGTGTAAACTCGACACAGGCACTCACCCAAGATAGGAATCCCAACCTGGATCCCTGGTGCTGTGCGACAGCAGTGCTAACCACTGAGCCACTGTGCCTCGCATACACAATGAGACCATAGCTGGAGTATTGTGTCCAGTTTTGGGTACCTTAACTAAGAACAACATACTTATCATGGAGGGAGTTCAGCGGTCAACCACCAGACTGATTCTGGGATGGTAGCCTTATCCTATGAGGAAAAATTGGGTTGAGTGAGTCTATGTCCAATGGCATTTAGAAAAATGAGATGGGATCTCATTGAAATAACTCAAAAAAATGACAGGGCTGGACTGACTGGATGCAAGGACACTGTTTCCCCTGTCTGAGAGCTTTAGAACAAGGTAGATCATTTGGGAGGAGAAATTTCTTCACTCAGTGGGTGGGCAACCTGTGGGATTCCCTGCCATAGAAGTTCAATCTTTGAGCACGTTTGAAGTAGAGATTCATAGATCTTTGATTCTGGCACAAAAGGTTACGGAGATAATGTAAGCGTTAAAAGTATAGAGGTGTTTAATCCAATGACATAGTATTCTCAACGGGCTGAATAGCCTACTGCTGTTGCTTAACATTAGAGCAAATATTGCATTTCTGTATGTTCATACTATCAGCATCATTTCAGATCCTCAGGGCTGTCATGGTTTGGGAATCTAAGAACCAAATTACTTAGGCGACAACAACTACAGGTGGTGTAGGAGCAAATTACTGCAGATGCTGGAATCTGTACTGAAAGACACAAGGGGTCAAGCAGCATTTGAGCAGGGAGAACTAGCTAACATTTCAAGTCTAGATGACTCTTCATCAGAATCATAGAATCCCTGCATTGCGGAAGCAGCCCATTCAGCCCAACAAACCCACACCGAACCTCCAAAGAGCATCCCACCCAGACCCAGCCTGCTACTCTGTATTTCCTACGGCTAATTCATCTTGGACTGTGGGAGGAAACACACACACACACACACACACACACACACACACACACACACACACACACATGCAGGGAGAATATGCAAACTCCACACAGTCACCCAACGAGTGGAATTGAACCCATGTCCCTGGTGCTGTGAGGCAACAATGCTAACCACAGAGCCACCATATTGCCCTGAGTTGATGAAGAATCATCTAGACTCGAAATGTTAGCTTGCTCCCTTTCTACGGATGCTGCCTGACCCATGGTGATTTCCAGCATTTCTTGTTTTTATGACAGATAATGGTTGTCTAACCAGATTTCAACCCATTGGAATGGGTGGATTGATTAGGTGGATTGGCCATGCTCAGTTGCCCATCGTGTTCAGGGATGTGTAGATTAGGGGGATGGGTCTGGGTGGAATGCTCTGATTGTCGGTGTGTTTCCGACGGGCCTGTTTCCACACTGTAGGGATTCTATGATTCTATGATTCCATGAAAGATTCCACCCTGGTAAAGATCTACATTTTCTACAAAGTGAGAGGAGCTGAAAAATCGTCATTCAAATTTAAGTTTGAAGATTTTTTTGTGTCAAATTGCTTGCAGTAGTTGAAAAAATAGAGTCTCAATCTGGCTTGAAGGAATGTTTTAATAATGCTGTTCCTTATAACTTATCTATTAGATTGTTTCAGTTATGGTCAGGATCACATTATAATAGAAGGTCATTTACTAATGCAAATTGCAGACTTCCTGCTATTAAAACTAATTTTGGTGAAATCTTCCTACGCTTTTACTGCTGTTCAATTATGGAACTCATTTCCAATTAACATAAAATTATCCTCAAATCTACAGATGTTTAAAAAAACTTAAAGTACTTTCCATAGCATTTCAATCAGTAATGCGTTTTCTTACAAAATAATGTTGGCATAAATCCTTTGTACTTTTTTTCGTTATGCCTGTGCTGATATTCTTACAAGTCAGATAATCAAACATTTTTATCTTTATACAAATGATATACAAAGATTAACATTCTTGCCCTTATTTTATTAAATATCAGTCTTTCTGTAATGATGTAGTAAACTTGAAGTGTTGCTGATTGCCTCCGGTAATAATGTGAGAACAGGGACCAATAATATTACTGCATGTTGACTTATGAGTGTAGTGAGTAACCAATTATGGCAATGTGTTGCCAATCTGGATGGTTGTGTGTTCAAGTCTCATGTTGTAAAAATTAAAATTAATAATTTTGCATTTCTGATCCATATTAATTTATGCTTCAAACTAACTTATGGTCAATTCAAAACAAGCCAGCATTGGTCACATTTTAAGAACAAGTTCTGAAAAAAGGGTCAGGCATTTTGATTTTTGTATCCAAACTTGCTCATAACACAGCTCAGCACAAACCAATATTACACCGAAGTCAATGGATTTAAGGCTGTGAGATTCAAGTATGGTTGAAGTTTTGATGTGGTATGGAGGAAGTGTATAAATGCTGAAGGTGTTATTCTTCAGATAAGACGAGAGTCTTCCTGGTGTTTTTGAGTGTTGAATATTTCCATGTTACTAAAATAAAATTTGGATTTGTATCACAACTTTTCCATTTATTACGTGTCTCAAAGTGCTTTACGTCAAGATCTGAGCATTGCTTTTGCTGTATCATTTGTTTTCCACCACTCTGTTTCACCTTGATGCTATTCTTTACTATGAAGGTTATAGGTAGAATTAATGGTAGTTGTCTTTTCCCTAGGATGAGGGATTTCAAGACTAGGGAGCATCTTTTTAAGGTGAGAAGAGAGAGCTTTAAAAAAGACATGTGGGGCAATTTTTTTACACATTGGGTGGTTAATGTGTGGAACAACCTTCCTGAGGAAGTGGTGGATGAAGGTACAATTACAATGTTTAAAAGGTATTTGGATAAATACATGAATAGGAAAGGTTTGGAGGGATATGGGCCAGAAGCAGGCGGATGGGGCTAGTTTTGTTTGGGATTATGTTTGGCATGGGCTGGTCAGACCAAAGCATCTGTCTCTGTGCTGTATGACTCTATGACTCTATAGGAGGTGATCACTGTCTTTCTTGAGTCCCACTACTCCTCAAATACAACATAATTGTAATTGTTTTACCTGATACACACACACAGACACACACACGTGCACATGCACAAGCGCGTGCACACACACACACCCATAAACATACACACCCAAACACACACACACCCACACGCACACACACACAGAGGAAAGACAGACTGATTTCTACAGAGGTTCACCTTGGTTAAAAGAAAACATTTTTGGCAATAATGGTTAGTTCCCAAAGGCAACAAAAGGTAATATGTTGAATGTCCAGATGATTATCAATCTGTTATCATGGCACACAACGACAGGTCACTAGAAATGGCAATTCTCTCTGGGGTTTTGCAGACACAGCTTGCTCAGGATTCACAGTATTGGGAAGGCTTCCAGTCACTCTTCAAGAGGCCAATCATGTCTCAGGCTGGATTCACAACAAAGGTGCTTCAGAAGCAGGTGGGATGAGCTGTGCAGCCTATTCTTCAGTTGGTTTCTCCCAACTGATAAACAAAACCTCCAATCGTCTGCAGGAAGTTTATTCCACACATGAACCACCTCCTGTGTAAAACATTTGCACCTCATGTATTTTTTAAATCTCTCTTATCTCTCCTTAAAAATGTTAAAACAGGCCTTCCATAAAACCTATGCATGGTGACCTCCAGCAAACATGTCCAGAGGTTAGCTGAAATCATGTGGTCTCCAAGAACTGACTTGACAGAAAAATGTTCTGATCTTTTTATTGAATCGTCATAAACACACTCCAGGCATCTCCAGTGACTTTGAAGTAAACCAAATTCTTTCAAAGCTCAAATCCTCAAAAAATATTAAATATGCAATCGTAATAACAATAGGATATATGACGCAGAAACAGGCCATTTGACCCAAGCCATCAATGTCAGTGTTTTTGTTCCACATCAGCCTCCTCCTGACTTACCTCATCTACATTTATCATCCCTATTCTGTTCTCCCTTGTACAGTGGTCTCGCTTCCTGTTACATGCAAATACATTACATGCTTCAACCACTTTCTGAATTAACTTGGTTCTTTAACAAGGTCTTTCCATCAAATCATGAGAGCAAAAAATATGGGAGCAAGGGTAAGCCATTTGGCTCATCAGCCTTGCTGCCCCATACTCTATAATCCTGTCCAAGCTTCTGCCTCAACTCTGCTTTCTTGCCCATTTCTCATTTCCTTTGTTCATCTGAGATTAACAATCGCACTGTCTCAGCTTTGAATATAGTTAAGGATGAGGCATTCACCTGGTTAAATTGGCTCCTTTAAAAAACATAATTTCGTTTGGTTCTGGGAGAAAGGTGCCCATGAGGGATAAGACCATGTATGAATTAACATTGCAGTGTGCAACTGAGAGAGCAGGGGAATAAAGAGGTGCTAGTTCGTGCCCCCTCGCTTGGGAGCTTAACAGTTTGGGTCTTTTGACTGGAACTGTAACACACTGGGAAAACTTCACATGGAGGCTAGACATCCCCTGCAAGCAAGCAATTGTACAGTCCAGACACTTTCATCACAATTACTGATAAATTGTTGTCGGCAAATTTCAAGATTGGAATTGATGCAACAACATTGTGGACCAACTATTCGTTTGACATTCCTTTGTCCACGATTTTATTACAGTAACCAAACCTAGTTATTTCAAAAGGGTTACACCCCCGTTTAAGTGGAGAATGGACAAATGCCATTTACTGAACACTGTAATCTCCTGTCAGTCATTATCACGAATAGTATAAGACTACCAAATTAACAAGGGAAGATGTCATAGAGTCACACAGCACGGAAACAGACTCTTCAGTCCAACCAGTGCGCGCTGAACATAATCCCAAACTAAACTAGTCCCACCTGCCTGCTCCTGGCCCATATCCCTCCAAACCTTTCCTATTCATGAACTTATCTCAATGTCTTTTAAATGTTGGAATTGTACCCACATTCACCACTTCCACAGGAAGTTTATTCCACATGTGAACCGCCTCCTGTGTAAAACATTTGCACCTCATGTATTTTTTAAATCTCTCTTATCTCTCCTTAAAAATGTGACCCCTTGTTTTGAAGACCCCACTCTAGGGAAAAGACACCCCATTAACACTATTTATAGGCCTCATAATTTTATAAATCTCGATACTATCCCTCAACCTCCTATGCTGCAGTGAGAAAAGTCCCAGCCTATCCAGCCTTTCTTTATAACTCAAAACTTCCATGCCCAGCAATATCCTGGTAAATCCTTTCTGAACCCTCTCCAGCTTAATGATATATGGGTGACCAGAACTGGACACAGTATTCCAGAAGAGGCCTCACCAATGTTGTGTACAATGTCAACATGACGTCCCAACTCCTATACTCAAAGGTCAGAGCAACAAAGGCAAGTGTGCTAAACACCTTCTTAACAACCCTATCGCCTTTTACAGCCCCAGAACATCCCAAAGTTATTCAAGTCCAATTAAACAGTGCTCCCTGTTATAATGTAGGAAACATAGCAACCAATTTGCAGACAACAAGCTCCCACAGTGTGAGATTGACCAGGTCCCTTCATTTTTTAAATAAATGTTGTTGTTTGAGAGATAAATATTGACCAGGACGTGGTGCACCTCTCTGCTGATCATCTTCCAACAGGACTGTGGGATCTTTTGCATCTGCTTGAGGAGGGAGGACAAGATATCGCTTCACTCATCTGAAAGAAAACACCACCAACAGTGCCGCATTCGTTCATTATGGCCCCTCCCCCCAGATTTAATTTTGGTGAAGGCAGGAAGCTAGAGGGGTCTGTGTATGGCACTCTCCTGCCCAATTAAATGCACTTTGCCCCTCCCCCCACCAAAAACATGCCATGAGAGAAACCATAAAATTCCACCCATTGCCCCAGTCTTTGGTGAACATGGGGACAGGGGTAGGCCGTTCTGCCCCTCAAGCCTGTTCCACCATTCGATGAGATCATAGCTGATCTGAGGCCTAACTCCATACACCTGCCTTTGGCCCATATCCTTTGCTTGACAAAAAAATTATCTATATTGAGCAAAATTCTTCTGACGCAGAGAGGCAACAATGGTAACACCGATTGACAGCTAACACCAAGTGATGAGAGTAGAATGTCTAGCTTAACCATTTTGCACAAGCATCTTTAAAAATATGAGGCAGAGATTAAGCGAAGGGACTCATTCTCCCCCAGAAGAAAAGTTGGCAACGAGCCAACAGAGTAGATCAAGCTTGCTCTCCAATTGTAGGTCACTGAGGGTGGGTAAAATAGCACAGGATGAAACTTCCATCCCTCAGTGACAGAAAATCCCAGCTTCTGGAGTGGCCAGCCACTCTGATTAGCTAGCAGCCCCAACATTACCAGGAGCACCGCTGATTGGTATTGGTCAGCGCTGGGACTGCAGGTAGGACCATAAAAGTTGTCCAATCGAACATGTCTCCAGGTAAGAAAAAGGCATGGAGGCGTGCAGGGCTGGTGTGGAAGGGTTTGCCACCTTGGTTGAGGGGATAGCAGCGTGATGAAGGGGATGGAAGGATGGGTTTTAGAGTCTGTACAGAGTGGGGCGGGGTGTTGGGTCATATCTCCCGGGGGGAATAGGCAAAGAGCACCCTTCTTGCTGTTTTAAAAAAAGATTTTCTTTCAAAATAAAAACATGATACAAACTTCTAACCACCTGCCCATGCCAACCATATTATGGCCCTGGGCAGGTTAAATGAACCTTAATTATGTATTTACATATGGTGAGTGGGCAGCTAAATTCAGATCCTACACACGTTCTGTATTATGACAGTGAGGATGGGAGTTCAGAAATTGGGATGCCTTAATGTAGTTATACAGGGCCTTCACAAGAGTGATCATAGAGTCATAGAGCTGGACAGCACGGAAACAGACCCTTCAGTCCAACTTGTCCATGTTGATCAGATATCCTAAATTAATCTAGTCCTATTTGCCAGCATTTGGGCCATGTCCCTCTAAACAATTCCTATTCGTGTACCCATCCAGATGTCTTTTAAATGTTGTAATTGTACCGGCCTTCACCATTTCCTCTGGCAGCTCATTCCATACGTGAAAATGTTGCCCCTCAGGTCCCATCTCAAACTTTTTCCTCTCACCTAAACCTATGCACTCCCCTACCCTGTGGAAACAGTCCTGTCTATTCACCCTATCCATGCCCCTCATGATATTATAAACCTGTATAATGTCATCCCTAAGCCTTTGATGCTCCAGGGACAATAGTCCCAGACTATTCAGCTTCTCCCTATAACTCAAAGCCCCCAACCCTGGCAACATCCTTGTAATTTTTTTCTGAACCCTTTCAAGTTTCACATCTTTCCTACTGCATGCAATTTTAGTCTCCCAACTTAAGAGGTGCTCTACTTGCCACAGAGGAAGAGAAGTGGAGGGTCACTAAGCTGATACCAGGGTGGCAGGACTGTGCCATATGGAGAGATTGGTTCAACTAGAATTCTAAAATTGCTAGAAAGATGCAGGGTGGATGGTTCCCTTAGCTGGGAAGTTTAGAAGCAGAGGATCACAATCATGGCATACTTTGTCAACCATTTATGACCGTATTGAGGAAAAATGTTGTCACTCAAAGGGTAATGAACCTTTGGACATCTTTACCACAGAAGGCTGTGGGGGCCAAGTCACTGAATATAATCAAGGAAGTGATTGGTAAGTTTTCAGGTTGAGGGATTGGCACAGTTTTAGGTTTTAATTGCATCAAGGTACATGGGGAGAAAATAGGAAAAAGGTACTGAGACAGAAGATCAGCCTTGATCCTACTGAATGGCAGAACAGGCTCAAAGGGCTGAATGGCCTACTCCTGCACCCAGTTTCTGCATTTATGTGAACTCAAGAGTGGGCAGGAAGAGGTGGGCACTCCAATTAAATTATTTTACACACCGCCTGCCCATATAGAAACACATCCAGTGGTGTATTTAATATCCAGACCAAAAAAAGACACAAACCAAATCTCATTTATACTGCATTTCTCTGAAGCTATTGAATGTGGCATTGACTAGTCCTTGTTCCCAGTTCTCACTGAGTTCAATAGCACAGAGGAAATTAATCTTTTTATGTAAGTTTAGTCCAGACATTTACAAGTACACCTACGAAAAGTAACCAAAAATAAACAATGCACATGGTGAAAATTTTTAATCATTGATTTGCTTTCAATATTAATTTATGCCTTGTGAAAACACAAAAATATTACAAAATGTGTCAAAGGCTTTCGATTCTCTTGAATTGCCCCCAACCTCCTTCTTTAGGTTTGTAAGAGGATTCAGGCTCACAAATGAGATGTTTGGAAAGTATTGTCTCTTTAATACAGTGCTATCGATGCTTTTAATATTCAGCCTCGGAATTCATTATGTTTTATCTGTGTATCTAGTGAGCTGCGTAAGATATCACTCAATCAGAATGTCTGATTTTATTGCTGTGCTGAAAGTTAGTTTGTAGCCCTCATGTCCAACTGAAACAAAATCTTTCTGTCTAACCTGAGAATTTAGAGTTAAGCAACTTCTTAAGAATAATAAATGTTCCAGAAGTCAAAGACCTGCACAAAATGAAACTGTCCCTACATACCTTGTCTTGGGGTGTTCAGGGGGTCGATTCTGTGTCACGTACAAAGTTACAAACCAAATTCACATGCATAAATAATAATATGCTTTCCACAAAGATAGATTTGTTCATGCTTAGAGGCTAAGTTTGGACATTGCAGGGGAGTGTCAAGCCAATGATCACTGATGTTGCTAGCAGGCCTAATGTATTGTAGGTTAAAAGACAGGACTCCTTTGGTGACCAAGAAGAATAAGTTTTGTTATGTCTCTCAGAATGTCAGTATGCCCATAATAAGACATGCTGATGATATTATCTCAGTATGATAATATCACAGTAAAATAACTGCACAGAGGCCGATATCCCATCACCAAGTCACCCTTTATTTACATTAACATAGTACATGGGCTATGACCAAACAGTTCAGAGACAGTCCCCTGAATCAGGAGACTCTCTGAATCTCCTGTTTCTATCTGTCAGTCAGGGCTCCCCGATTGACCCCAATCAAGGATCTCAAAGTCAATGAGATCCACCCGGCCCTGGTGGTAACTACTGCAAATAGCCTATGACCTGAAGTTATAAAGATCTCAAACTCCATCTTACCCCTAAGATCACTTGAAGCATAACACTGTACTGTGGCTGCTCTGAGAGAGCATTGCCTCCAACAGTTGTTTTACCTGATGCAGCAATGCTTATGTTATCTCCTGGACATGGATTATGTTATTGAAGAATCTAACAGATACTTATTACAACAAACTATTATAATATAGATACTACATTCAGAGACACATAAGTGTCTGGACTTACATTAAGCTATTATGATAAACACACCAGCATGCTTCCAGTAGCATTTAATTCTTCAAAGATGATCACAGAGTAAGATGGAATCTCAGATTTTTATACCCTCTGATCACATTCTATGAGACAGTGACAATATTTGATTTGATTTATTCTTATCACATGTACCTAGGTACAGTGAAAGGGTTTGTTTTGTCTGCAGTACAGGCAGAACATACCATACAAAGTGCATTAGAGTAACAGAACAGAATGAAAATTACAATGTTATGGCTGCAGAGAAGGTGCACAGAGAGCGAGGTCAGCATTAGATTTGAAATTTGAGAGTTCCATTCTGACATCTGACAACAGCAGGGAATAAGCTGTTCTTGAATCTATTGGTTCATATCACAAACATGTCTCTTAAAGTTATGTCGGGGGTCCCGATCTATGAACGTCTGACTTACAAATGCTCGTACTTACACAAACTCATACAAAGGCGTATTAATATGAATTTCAACAATCCCAGCATATGAATGGTTCCTGTACTTACGAATGGATGTTTTGCATTGTCCTGCATTGTGTTCCAACTTGCGTAAAAATCAACTTGTGAATGGAATCAAGACATTGGTTGAGGAGGTAAACATTGAGTCCAATGGGCGAAGCTTTAATTACACCAGTCGTCCCACTTTTGCCTTTCATGGTATTGAGCATCTTCAATGATGGCTTGACTCACTCAGGTAAGAGATCAGAATTCCATCACACTCAACACTTCAGCCTTGAAGACGTGATCATCACAGAGTACTCAGTCTCTGCTTTGCTCTTGTATACATGGCTCATCCAGCCCTGGTCAATACTTACCTCTCAACCACGTCCAGAAAGGAAAATTAAGTGGACATTAGCTTATCGGTGTTTGTGGGATCTTGCTGTTCGCAAATTGACTGCCGCTTTTCCTCCATTAGAACAGTATTTACACTTGGAAAGTACGTCACTGGCTGCAAATTGCTTAGGGATATTCAGAGGTCACAAAGGGCACTATATAAATACATGTCCTCCTGTTACCTCTTCATGTAACAGGACTGCTTCCATGATGACGTGCTCCTGGGAAAGGCAATTGTGGGAATTTGAAAGTGTGAAGCCAGCGATTTTCTACGCATTAAAATTAATAGCTCCTCATAATCCAATTTGGGATCATTTCTGGCAGTGTAATTGTGTTTATTGGAAGATAGAATTGAGATAGCTGTGAATGACTTGCAATGGAAGAAAGTCATCTGACTAGACTGAAAGGGCAAAGTCTAAGAATATAAAGCTAGAATTCACTGTTGGTTTTATCAGCACGCAGTTGACAACATGTTAATCGTTTGCCTTCTGTTTCAGTGTATTAACCCTGTAAAAAGAAACAAATTAGCACCAGCACTGGTGAAACGAAAATGTCAGAAGCAATGTGGGAGGTGTTCCCTCACTAACACAGCCAGTAGCAATTCCCAGGCTCTGATACATTAGTGTGATATATCTCTCAGCCGCCACTTAAACCCTTAAACTCCAAAGCATTAAATTAGTCACAACTTAAGATTTACTGGGCACCAGACTGATCCATAAATGGAGAAAGCATGGGCCCACACTGCAACTGATAATCTAGTTATATTGTGTACAACCAGATCTTTTAAAAGACATATGGGGAAAAAAAATCCCTTCTGGTTTGTTGAATTAAGTGAGCAAATTTAAACATCATTGGGAAAGACATGACCCTTCTTATTAGATTTGAGGTTGGTACACTACAACCAGAGTGAAGAATCCATAGAGCTAATAATGGAAAGCTAATTTTTCAATCTCCATATAACACATCCAAGCAGTTTACCTTTCTGAGTAATTACACAGCACCAGATGGTATTTTCCACCACTAATCTCTCAACAAACAAGAAATAAGAGTTCTTTTAATATTGGTATTATTTGATGACTGCAGGGAATATTGCACAATCTGCTTTGGTTCATCCTGAGTTCAAATAAAAATGATAAACCTGTAGATTCCTTTAAGTCCCCCTTTCCCTCCCTTTAAATTTTCCTTGTTCCCTATGATAACAGGATTCTCAACAGGATTAAAAGGATAAATTCTGAGAGGTTGTTTCCCCTCATGGGAGGGCTCAGGACCAGAGGGTACGGTCTCGGAATAAAAGGTGACAATTTCAGGCTGAGATGAGAAGGAATTTCTTCTCTCAGAAGGTCTTTAGAGTCTCTTGCTGAGAGAGCTGTGGGGCTAGTGTATATTCAATGCTGAGATTGATAGATTCTTGGTCAGTCAGGAAATCAAAGGTTAAGGGGAGAGGGCAGGAAATGGACGTGAGAAATGTCAGATCAGCCACAATCCTTTTGAACAGCAGAGCAGGTTCGAGGGGCTGAACAGCCAACTCCTGTTCCTATTTCGTGTGGCCTGATGGTAGTTCCTTTCCTCAGAATGACCTCCCCCATTCTCCTTCAGAAAGAGCGTGACCAAACAGACCAGTAAGGATATCAGGGCCTTGGAGGGTGTGCTGAGGAGATTTATCGTGGATGAGTAAATGAGGTAACCTGGAGACGATAGAGTTGTTTTCCTTCGAGGTGTCTAATAATGGCTTTTAGAATCATGAAGGGTTTTGACAGAGTAGGTAAGGAGAAACTGTTTGCAGTGCTGAAGGTCAGTAACCGAGGCAACACAGTGTTTAGATAATTAGTGAAAGAACCAGAGGTGAGATAAAGGGACTTTATTTAACACAGAGAGCTGTATATGAGCTGAAATGTGTTACAACAGTCATGTGATGCCTCAGTTCCAACTATTTGTGTTTCGGGTAAGGTACTGCCATCAATCTTCCTTCCTAGGCTGGCCTAGGAGCTTTCTAGTAGTTGGTGCTGGAGGATAGACTATGAATAAGTCTCAACAGAAGCAGCTCATTGCTGAGAAAACAGATGCGGTTTATTGCATCTCAATAACTACAGATAATATTAACTCTTCCATTGCAAGAGAGAGAGGTAAGATACCTGTGAAGACCGGGCCAGACTCCAAGGTGCCCATGGCTACCCAATGCTCCAACTAGTGGCTTTGTTACATATTCAATTGAGTGGATGTTCTGCTCCATGCCCAGATTAACCTTTTCATATCCACTGCCTTATACAAGTGTTACAGGTCTTAAATGTACTTTTATTTCATTATCAGATATGAATTTAACATTTATTCAAACTGTGGTATCCTTTGTGTTAGCCTTTTGAATGATTTTTGAATGATTTTGAGTGATATGTTTTGGTGGTCTGCCCCTAACCCTGCTTTTCCCACAGGCCCTGTTAGTTCTATAGCGCAATTTTCTATAATGCAATGTTGTGCAGGAATGCAACTATCACATTAGAGCAGAACCAACTGTACGACTGAATGCACTGCCTCATAGGGTGGTGGAAATGAGCTTCAATTGGAAAACTCAAAAAGAAATTGGACACATACTTGAAAAGGACACATTTAAAGGGCTAATTGGAAACAGCAGAGGTGTGAGACTGAGATAGTAGGAACTGCAGATGCTGGAGAATCTGAGACAACAAGGTGTAGAGCTGGATGAACACAGCAGGCCAAGCAGCACCAGAGGAGCAGGAAGGCCGATGTTTCGGGCCTAGACCCTTCTTCAGAAATTT
>NC_063367.1:14230386-14254386 GCF_021869965.1 Rhincodon typus | reverse complement strand
TTATTGCGTGGACGGGGTGTGAGGGATGAGGTGCGGGAGATGTGGGAGACACGGTTGAGGGCGTTCTCGACCACCGAGGAGGGGAAGTTACGGTCCTTGAAAAACGAGGACAACTGAGATGTACGGGAGTGGAATGCCTCATCCTGGGAGCAGATGCGGCGGAGGCGAAGGAATTGGGAATAGGGGATAGCATTTTTGCAGGAAGGTGGGTGGGAGGAGGAGTATTCTAGGTAGCTGTGGGAGTCGGTGGGCTTGAAATGAATATCGGTTTCGAGGTGGTTGCCCGATATGGAGACAGAGAGGTCCAGGAAGGGGAGAGAGGTGTTAGAGATGGTCCAGGTAAATTTAAGGTTGGGGTGGAAGGTGTTCGTGAAGTGTATGAACTGTTCGAGCTCCTCGTGGGAGCACGAGGCGGCACCGATACAGTCATCAATGTAACGGAGGAAGAGGTGGGGTTTAGGGCCGGTGTAGGTACGGAAGAGGGATTGTTCCACGTAACCTACAAAGAGGCAGGCGTAGCTTGGGCCCATGCGGGTACCCATGGCTACCCCCTTTGTCTGTAGGAAGTGGGAGGAATTGAAAGAGAAGTTGTTGAGTGTATAACCTACTCAGTTTTAGACATTACCAAAGTCTATAAAACTGAAAGAACTATGAACGCTGGAAATCAGAAACAAAATCAGAAATTGCTGGAAAATTTCAGCATGTCTGGTGGCATCTGTGGAGAGAAAGTAGAGTTAATGTTTCGGGTCCAGTGACCCTTCTTCAGAATTGGACGCAAAACATTAACTTTGTTTTCTCTCCATGGGCAGCACGGCGGTTAGCACTGATGCCTAACAGCACCAGGGACCTGGGTTTGATTCCACGCTCGGGCGACTGCCAGTGTGGAGTTTGCACATTCTCCTTGTGTCTGCGTGGGTTTCCTCTGGGTGCTCTGGTTTCATCCCATTGTCCAAAGATCTGCAAGTTAGGTGGATTGGCCATGTCAAACTTCCCATAGTAGCCAGGGATGTGTAGGTTAGGTGAATTAGCCATGGGAAATGCAGGGATAGGGTAGGGAGTGGGTATGGGTGGAATGCGCCTCGGAGAATGGTGAGGACTCGATGGGCTGAATGGCCTGCTTCCACCACTGGATTCTATGCTGCCAGATCTGCTGAGTTTTTCCAGAAATTTCTATTGTTTGTTAGCAAGGTCTACGTCTATCTACTAAAAGATTGTTTAGTCCTTTTATCATATACAGTCTGACCTAGAGCATATACAGGAGTGCACAAGAAATCGCAGCCGAGTCTGAAGGGCATCACAGTATGTTAAGCCATCACTCAATAACACATCGGCACTTCAGAAACCAGAAACTGAACGACATGAGAGCAAATCTGCCAACAGTTGTTACTTTTGACTCTTCTGGAGACTTGGTAGCTGAAGCAAAGTCCTGCCCAGGAATAATGGAATCTGATGGGGCACTGTGCCAAATGATGCAGTAAGGCCTGAAATCATCTGCTCCAGCCTTCAAGGTCATTAATGTTAAAAATGATGAAATGCAAATAGAATGCTATTAATTTTAAAATCCTGAATACATGTCTGCAGTTACAATTTCACTTCATAATCCATTACATTTCTGTCCTTTCCACAGATGATAGCACTGTGCTATGATAATATATTTCATTTGACCCATTTTCCCATTAAGGGCCCAGTACGCACTATGCCAAGCACAGCCTCCCTTATTGCTTCTCTTTTACTCGTCCAGATAAATCTTCAGGGAAATATCTCAAAGGGCATAGGAATTACAGGAATGCTGCCTCCTAGTCATTCCCACTTTGAGCAGCTGCATTGCTACACTGCAAGGGTTCTCCAGGACCCTCACAAATGAGATCCAAGCTGGCATTGATTTTATTTTTAACTCTTTCTTTGGACATGGCATCACTGAAAATGCCCAGTATTTTGTTGCCTTTCCTAACTACCCTTTGAGATTTTGAAAGGCCAATCCAGCCAGGGAAGGTGAATTTCATAGAGGCTATTATCAGGCTATATGCCTGCATTGTGTGGCAGGTTAGGCAAGGACTTGAGTAATCTTCCTAATTGAGTAACTGGGAGTCAATTACTTGGCTCTGAGTTCATGCTGTATCAGAATAGAGGACCAACAAGGGCTCACCATCGCTCCTATCATCATTAATTCTACAATAAAACTGAAACACCTTCCTATTTCACCCTGTGACCATTTTGCACTTGTTTGCTCATGAGTAAGCATATTTGCAGTTTGTAATATGCAGGGAGTTGAAAAAAAAGTTCAAGAGTTAGCTATTCCATTCGTTCAGGGTCACAAAGTGGATGACCTGATCAATGCACCAGTCGTCCTACCCAGCCCTGGATACTCAAAGAATCTTCTCATTGCAAATCAAGAAAGAGGAATTATTCTGGTTATTTCCTCCTTGTTCTAAGATGAGACCTACACTCATCTAAGCGAACATTAACAAAATTTATTGAATATAACACTCCAGCATGGATGATTAGCGAGGGCATCTTATCTTAAGCCTGACCAAGAAGTTCTCCAATTCTGTGCAAAACACAGAAAAAGCTAGAGAAACTAACCAGATCTAGCAGTATCTGTGGACAGAGAAACAGAGCCCGATGTGGTTTTTCGTCAAATTCAATCAACTCCAAAGCTGTGTGAGTCAATGCCACTTTGACCAATTTCCATTTGCTCTTGTTGAGTAGCTGTACTTTCTTGCAAAAATATACTTTATCCTTTAAAAAAAATCTTGATGTACATATGCACTGTACTAAAACAGTTTTTTTACAGTCTTTGCAGATAAAAAGAAACAAAACGTTGGTAGTTGACATTCTCTGCACTTGCAAACAATGGCATTTCAATTCATGCAGAACACAATTTGTTGAGGTTGGTTGGCTCGCCGAGCTGGTTTGTTGTTCCGCAGATGGTTCGTTACCATGCTTGGTAACATCCTCAGTGCAGCTTCTGATGAAGCGTCAGTGTGTTTTCCGGCCTGGTTTTTAAACTCTGGGGTCCGTTGCGATGGATTGCCTCACTTCCGGGTTTCCTCCGTAGTGGAATGTATATGGGGTCAGGTTCAATGTGTTTATTAATAGCATGCTTCGTGGAGTGCCATGCTTCCTGGAATTCTCGTGCTTGTCTCTGCCTAGCCTGTCCCAGGATCTTGGTGTTGTCCCAGTCGAAGTGGTGGTTCTCCTTGTCCATGTGGATTGAGATGAGTGAGTGTTGGTCGTGTCTTTTTGTAGCCAGTTGGTGTTCACGTACTCTTGTTGTTAGTTTCCTTCCTGTTTGTTCGATGTAGTGTTTCTCACAGTCTCTGCAGGGGATCTTGTAGATGACATTGGTCCTGTCCATGGCGGGGAGTGGGTCTTTAGTTTGGGTGAGCTGTCGTAGGGTTGATGTGGGCTTGTGTGCCACTCTGATGCCCAGCGGTCGTAGGAGTCTTGTGGTGAGTTCTAACGTGTTCCTGATGTAGGGTAGTGTGATGAGTGTGTCGGGGCATGTAGAATCTTTCTAAAGCTGTTCCTGTAGGCATCTCCTGACCCAGTTCTTTGGATATCCATTATCCTTGAAGGAGGAGAAATAGGGTTCAAGGATAATGGAATTCACTACCATGAAAGTCCCATCTTTTCCATCTCGCCCCCTGCAGAGGACACGGTGACCATCAGGCGAAACTCAACACCACCCCGCCCTCCACCCCACCTCTCTCTCTCTATCTCTGTATAATGAGACAACATCCCTCGTGTCCTCTGGGACTGTGGGGAATTTGCATTGAATGGAAACTTTTGTGTGTTTTGCTTAATGTAAGACTGGACCATTCGAATGTCCTCTCTTGCACTTTGAAAGAGTGTTATCAATTATGTAATCTTTTAGAAAAACACAGAAACCTACAGAACAGGAGGATGTGACCCATTATGCCTGTGCAGAATCTTTAAGAATCCTACCTCTCCTCTTTCCCCAGGTTCTGCAAAGTCTCCCTGTCAAATACTTAAACTGTTCCCATTTTAAGATTATTATTGAATCCATCCCCAACCCCCCACCCCACCACCACCCTTCTGAGCAGCGGCTTCCAGGTTACAACAACTCACTGAGTTAAAGAAAAACATTCTCAACTCGCCTCTGACTCTTTTGCATTCTGAATCTGTGTCCTCCATTTAGGTGACCCTTCAGTTAGTGGAAGGAGCTTTCTTCCGCTTACCTTGTCAGTGCCCTTCATGAATTTGAACACCTTGATTACATCTCCCCGTAACCTTGTCTGGAGAACAATTCCAGCTTTTCTCAGTCTCTCCACGTAGCCAATTCCGATCTAGGTGGGTCACAGCTCATTGCAGTCCCATATTTGACTAAACAAATGTGACTTGCCATAGTGTCACATTAAAAAAAAAGGCTGGAACAGTTAACATGATCTGCAGTCAGGAACAAAACCACAAAGAAACACAAGAGCTTTTGTAAGAGTCATCTTTGTGCCTGGCTAGTTAATAAATGAATCTGTAAAAGACTGGTGCAACGTGTAGCTGATTGAAAGTTCCACATTTGCTAATTCTATTCGTTTATAAAAATGCATATATCTTTACTTTTGAAGCTGTTCTCAGCTTTCATCAGTTTTGAGCTAAAGATTCTTCAGATCATCTGCTCTTGGATTCTGAGTGCTGAACTGAAAATTACAGAACAAGTCCTGGTTTTCTACCGGGCAGTGTACAGTTCACACTGTCCTTGACTCTCTGCAAGTTATTCATTGTAATAAGTGCTCAGTGTTTGAAGCTGAACACAAGTAACTTTGGAAACTCTGAAGGGTACTTTTGAGCTGCAGAAGAGAAACAGCAGCTGAAGGGCACGGGATTATAAATAATGTGGTGTTGATAAGTGAAGAAGGGCTGATAAGATTCTTGCCATTTGGCTATGACTTTGACTTAATGAGATTAGACATGAGCAAACCCAACACTGATGAGCCATTTCCTCCTCCAGGGTTTTCCGTTCAATGTATTCTCTGATTTAGATTTAGATTTAGGTTTTATTGTCACATGTACTCAAGTAATGGCTACAAGTGTACAGTGAAAAGTGTACATTGTCACTACACACTGCAAACCAACACTGATGAGCTATCTCCTCCTCTAGGGTTTTCTGTTTAATGTACTCTCTGATTTATATTTAGGTTTTTTTTATTCACCATGGGATATGGACATCTCTGGCTAGGCCAGCATTTACTGCCCATCCCTAATTGCCCAGACGGTAGTTGAGAGTCAACCACATTGCTGCGGGTCTGGAGTCATATGTAGTCCAGACCAGTTAAGGATGGCAGTATCCCTCCCTGAAGGACATTAGTGAACCAGATGGGTCTTTCACCTGACAATGGTTTAATCGTAGAAGTTGCTGGAAATGCTCAGCAGGTCTGGCAGCATCTGTGAAGAAAAAAAATCAGAGTTAATGTTTTGAGGAAGGGTCACCAGACCCAAAATGTTAACTCTGATTTTTTCCTTCACGGATGCTGCCAGGCCTGTGAACATTTCCAGCAACTTCTGCTTTTGATGGCCATTGTTAAACCTTTGATTTCAGATTCTCTATAGAATTCAAACTCCAGTGTCGGCCATGACAGGATTTAAACCTGGGTCCTCTAAACATTAGCTGAGTTTCTTGGTGTGCTTGTGTCGTGATAATACCATCAGGCCATTGCCTCCAAGTATGCTCACGTACCGGGTACAAGAGTATGGTGAAAGTGTACAGTGCCATCACACACTACATCATCTTAGATACAAAGTAGCTAAGTACAAAATCTTAATTATAGAAGTAGAAAACTAAAGAAATAAGTTAAAAATTTAGCACGACAGTCTTCTTAGTATAAAAGTGAGGTGGGACTGAGCCCAAAAAGTGCTGAGTCCAGCTTCTATAAACACAAGATACACTTAATAATTGCGACTCTTGGCATGCATTACCCAGTAGTGATCAGGAACTGAATTTATTTTCCATCCCTCTGATCCTTCATCAATGTCCCATGCCTATTTTCACTCCCAATCAATAGATGTTAGTGAAATAAAATCAGGACCAGTTAGTTAACTGAAGTATTAGAAACAGGCTTATAGAACACAGATGGACACAATTGTAGAAACAGAGTTGCTGTTATTTTAAAGGCCAATAAAACTACTATAATTACCCTGTTTTATGCTTTAGAAAGCTCGGTTATGGCTGGAGATCCAGCAAAAGAAATTGCTTCATTTTTTAGTTGGTGCATCTTCTTGGATCTGGCACTTTCGAAAATCATTCATTACATTTTTATTGCCTTGATTAACTTTTTAATAGTCCTTGCTATGGATCCTGTCTACAATACAATTCTTTAGTTCTTTCCATGCTGGTTTGAAAAGTATTCAGAAATTATGCCTGTGACCCATCTTGATCTGAATTCGATAACAGATGAACGGAGGTGGAGTGAAGGGTATGGAGCACGGGGTGACAAAAAATGCAGAATTTGCGCAGTCAAGCATTTCAAGGTTTTAACCAAATCCAAGCATTCACCTCAAACTCTCCCAGTTGGGCTGGTGAATAAATCTTTGTTCAGCTCTGAGCACTTTGTCAGAATCTGTACTCAAAGCAGGGAGTCTGACACACCAGCTCTAAGACTGTAGATGCCCCATTACAGTCCTGAACATCTCTTCTGCATTCCCACCCATGGCTGGCACAGTGGTTAACGCTGCTGCCTTGCAGCACCAGAGATCTTGGGTTTGATTCCTGCCTTTGGTAACTCTTTGTGTGGAGTTTGCACATTCTTTCAATGTCTATGTTGGTTTCCTGTGGGTGCTCCAGTTTCCTCCCAAAATCCAAAGATGTACAGGTTAGGTGGATTGGCCATGCTAAATTTCCCATGGTGCCCAAGTCTGGGTGGATTAACCATGGGAAATTACAGGGATAGGTTTGGAGTCTAGATGTTGGAGGGTTGGTGCAGACTCAATGGCCCAAAAGGCTTCTTCCTGCACTGTAGGGATTTTATGATTCTTTGACCTTCAAATCTGTACAGCCTTCTTGTAAAGTTGCAGAAGACTGTTCTTTGCATTTTCAAATTAACTTGCAGGGCAGCTGTGAATTGCAGAACAGTGGATGTAGCTATGCAGCCTAGTGGACACTATTCCCAGAAATTGGACTGTTCTGTGCCTGAAATGCAAGCATATTTCTCCTTCATGTTTTTTTAAAAGCTTTTTGAATTTCTAGATACCTCTACACACAATAAACTGTATTCTCTATCTGCCCAACCACTCACTTCTTTACAAAATTCCATTCAATTTGGCTCACACGAGTTACCATTGACATATCTCTGCCTCCTGACCTTGCAGAACCCA
Organism: Rhincodon typus; assembly: GCF_021869965.1. NCBI lineage: Eukaryota > Metazoa > Chordata > Chondrichthyes > Orectolobiformes > Rhincodontidae > Rhincodon > Rhincodon typus. The sequence goes on along the minus strand of NC_063367.1, from coordinate 14,247,057 downwards.
TGCACTTACAACACTTAATCATTTTATCTTCTTGTGACAGATGCTAGATTATCTGGTCTATAGTAAAACAGTGGCAGGCTCTGTTTTATTTTCCCAGGTGACCAGTCCTGGCACCTCGTGGGTATTTGCCACCATTCTGCGATACTAGGCAAGGACCGTCTGAATGTAGTTCACTGCCACCAGTCCTACTTTGTCTTTGTTTTGCCTTGGGCCTATCTAGTGATTATTGAATGATACCACTATGGAGTATCCACATTAGAGGAACTATCCTCAGACTGAAAAGGTTTATTATAGGATAACAATAAGTAATATTTGGTCAGGCACAGTGACTAGGACATTAAAATTCTAGAGGATAAAAGATTAGTGGTGGTGTGCAGGAATGTAGTGCTGATGTTAAGATCAGGTCAGCCATGATGTTATTAAATGGTGGTGCAGGCTCAAAGGGCCAAGTAGCCTCCTCTTGATTGTGTAATCTTAGGAAGCTGGTACAGATACATCTACTCCTTCTGAAAGCTAGAGTAAAACCCCTTCTTTCCACCCACAGGCTGTGTGTGACATGAGTAGAACAGGTACAGTCAATAAGACCATAAGAAATAAGAACTGGGGTAGGCCGTTCTGCCCCTTGAGCCTGCTTCGCCATTCAATAGGATCACAGCTGAACAGACCTTCCTCACACCCAACTTCCTGCCCTTTGTCCAAAACCCTTGATTCCCCTACTGATCCAGAATCTATCAATCTCAGCCTTAAATATACACAAGGACCCTGCCCCACTGCTCCCTGTGGCAAGACATTCCAAAGACTCTCAACCCTCTGAGGGAAGAAATACCTCCTCATCTCAGTCTTAAATTGGCGTCCCTTTATTCTGAGACTATGTCCCCTGATCCTCAACTCTCCCATGAAGGGGAATGTCCTCTCAGCAATCACCCTGTCAAGCCCCTTAAGATGCCAATATACTTCAATGAGATCACCTAATGTAGCATGAACATTTACCCCTCCAGGACCGCTGAGTTATTCAATTTCTATTTTTGTTTCTTTTATTGAACAATACGGTTATGTGACGTCGGCAGATCGGGTAGAAAATATCGAAGTGCACTTTCTTTATTCAATCTTGTATATTGTTCAGCACTTCCAGTCTCACACAATGTATCTATAACACCCAATTCATACTCCTTCACATTTGTTCATACTTCTAGTTTTCCACTTCTGTTCTGAATACTTTATGCACTGAGTGTACCGCTCTATCCTGTCTCTAATTATTTGCTACATTGACTCTTATTCTTTTTCCTAGTGCTCTCATTTAACTTTCTCACAGTCTATGAAAATCATTTCAATAAAACTTCAAGTCAATCAAGATGCTGAAAATGAATTCAATCGGCCGTTCAAAATTGGATGTTAGGATTTAGTGCCAGCCTCTGCCAATAGGCTCTCCGTCATTTAGAAACTGCCGTACATCACCCCATATTCCCTGACTTTGAAGGGTATCAGACCCATAAGACATAGGAGCAGAAGCAGACCATTCAGCCCATTACAACTCATCAATGAGATTGTGGTTGATCTGATAATCCTCAATTCCACTTTCGTGATAGCCCTTCATTCCTTTACTAATTAAACATCTGTCTATCTGAGCCTTGAATATATTTGATGACCTATCTTCAATAGTCCTCTGTAGTAAAGACTGTCATAGATTCATTACCTTCTGAAAGAAGAAATTCCTTCTAATCTTTACCTTAAATATGCAACTCCTTATTCAAAGATTATGCCCTCTGCCCTAGACTGTCTCACAAGGGGAAGCAACCTTTTGGCCTGCACTATGTCAGGTCCTTTTAAGATGCTTGCATGTTTCAATAAGGTTGCCTCTCATTCTTCTATATTTCAATGAGTACAGACCCAATGCTTACCCAAGCTAAGCAGCAGGTTAGCATGTGTGCAGGAGGGTTTAAGTTCAAGGCAGACTATGAAAGAAGCAAAAAGGAAGGATAACACAGGAGATATTATTAAAGATGTTGGAAATCATGAGGGTAAGAAAGCTAGCATAAAGGTACTTTACCTGAATGCTCGTAGCACTCGTAACAAGGTTGATGAGTTATCGGCACAAATCATCGCAAATGAATATGATTTGGTAGCCATTATGGAGACATGGTTACAGGATGGTCACGACTGGGAGTTAAATATCCAAGGGTACCAGACTATTCGGAAGGACAGACAGGAAGGTAAGGGAAGTGGTGTAGCCCTGATATTCAAGGACACCATCAGGGCGGTGCTGAGAGATGATATAGGTTCTATGGAGAATGAGGTTGAATCCATTTGGGTGGAAATTAGAAATTCTAAGAGGAAAAAGTCACTGATAGGCGTAGTCTATAGGCCACCAAATAATAACATCACATTGGGGCGGGCAATAAACAAAGAAATAACTAATGCCTGTAAAAATGGTACTGCAATTATCATGGGGGATTTTAACCTACATGTAGATTGGACGAACCAGCTCGGTCAGGGTAGCCTTGAGGAGGAGTTTGTTGAGTGTATCCGTGATAGTTTTCTTGAACAGTATGTAATGGAACCAACGCGGGAGCAAGCTATCCTAGATCTGGTCCTGTGTAATGAGACAGGAATAATTAATGACCTCATAGTTAGGGATCCTCTTGGAAGGAGTGATCACAGTATGGTTGAATTTAGAATACAGATGGAGAGTGCGAAGATAAAATCCAATACCAGTGTCCTGTCCTTGAACAAGGGGAACTACAATAGAATGAGGGAGGACTTGGCTAAAGTAAACTGGAAACAAAGATTTTATGGTGGGACAGTTGACGAGCAGTGGAGGACTTTCAAAGAAATCTTTCAAAGTGCTCAGCAAAAGTATATTCCAATGAAAAGGAAGGACTGTAAGAAAAGGGGTAATCTGCCATGGGTGTCTAATCAAATTGATGTCCTGTTCATGTCCTTATCCAAATGTCCTTTAAACATTGTAATTGTACCCACATTCATCACTTCCTCAGGGAGGCTATCAAATTGAAAGAGAAGGCATACAAAGTGGCCAAAAACAGCATGAAACTAGAAGATTGGGAAAATTTTAAAGGTCAACAGAAAGCCACAAAAAGAGCTATAAGGAAAAGTAAGATAGAACATGAGAAAAAACTAGCACAGAATATAAAGACAGATAGGAAAAGTTTCTATAAATATATAAAGCGAAAAAGAGTGGCTAAAGTAAACGTTGGCCCTTGAGAGCATGAGACGGGGAATTTAGTTATGGGATATGATGAAATGGCTGAGGCATTGAACAGGTACTTTGTATCGGTCTTCACAGTGGAGGACACTAATAACATGCCAGTAATAGACAAAGAGATGAAGGTAGGTGAGGACCTGGAAACAATCATAATTACGGAAGAGGTAGTGTTGGGCAAGCTAATGGAGCTAAGGATTGATAAGTCTCCTGGCCCTGATGGAATGCATCCCCAGGGTACTAAAAGAGATGGCGGGAGAAATAGCAGGTGCACTGGCGGTAATTTTCCAAAATTCGCTGGACTCTGGGGCAGTCCCAGCAGATTGGAAAACAGCAAATGTGACGCCACTGTTTAAAAAGGGAAGTAGACAAAAGATGGGGAATTATAGACCGGTTAGCTTAACCTCTGTAGTGGGGAAGATGCTTGAGTCTATTATCAAGGAAGAAATAGCAAGGCATCTTGATAGAAATTGTCCCGTTGGGCAGACGCAGCATGGGTTCATGAAGGGCAGGTCATGCTTGACAAATCTTTTGGAATTCTATGAAGACATTACGAGCAAGGTGGACAATGGAGACCCAGTAGATGTGGTGTACCTAGATTTCCAAAAGGCCTTTGACAAGGTGCCGCACAAGAGGCTACTGCATAAGATAAGGATGTTTGGCATTAAGGGTAAAGTATTAGCATGGATAGAGGATTGGTTGACTAACAGGAAGCAAAGAGTGGGGATAAATGAGTGCTATTCTAGCTGGCAATCAGTGACTAGTGGTGTGCCTCAGGGATCGGTGTTGGGACCGCAATTATTTACAATTTATATGGATGATTTGGAGTTGGGGACCACGTGTGGGGTGTCAAAGTTTGCAGATGACACTAAGATGAGTGGCAAAGCAAAGCGTGCAGAGGAATGTGAAACTTTGCAGAGGAACATAGATACATTGAGTGAGTGGACAAAGGTCTGGCAGATGGAATACAATGTACATAAATGTGAAGTCATACATTTTGGTAGGAGTAATAGTAAAAAGGATTATTACTTGAATGGTAAAAAGTTGCAGCATGTGGCTATGCAGAGGGACCTGGGTGTCCTTGTGCATGAATCACAGAAGGTAGGTCTGCAGGTACAACAAGTAATTAGGAAGGCAAATGGAATTTTGCCCTTCATTGCTAAAGGGATTGAAATAAAAAGCAGATAGGTTATGTTGCAGCTGTACAAGGTGCTGGTGAGGCCACACCTGGAGTACTGTGTGCAGTTTTGGTCTCCTTACTTGAGAAAGGATGTACTGGCACTGGAGGGGGTGCAAAGGAGGTTCACTGGGTTGATTCCGGAGTTGAGGGGGTTGGCTTATGAGGAGAGACTGAGTAGATTGGGATTATATTCATTGGAATTCAGAAGATTGAGGGGGGATCTTATAGAAACATATAAAATTATGAAGGGAATAGGTAAGATAGAAGTAGAGAGGATGTTTCCACTGGCAGGTGAAGCTAGGACAAGAAAGCATACCCTCAAGATTAGAGGGAGCAGATTTAGGACTGAACTGAGAAGGAATTTCTTCACCCGGAGGGTTGTTAATCTATGGAATTCCTTGCCCAGTGGAGTAGTTGACGCTACTTCAGTAAATGCTTTTAAAAAAGAAGGTAGATTTTTTTTGAACAATAAAGGAATTAATGGATACGGTGAGAACGTGCGTAAGTGGATCTGATTCCACGAAAGGATCAGCCATGATCTTATTGAATGGCGGAGCAGGCTCGAAGGGCCAGACGGCCTACTCCTGCTCCTAGTTCTTATGTTCTTATGTTCTAACCTCTCCTCGTAAGGCAGTTCCTCTATAGCTAGTGAACCCTCTCTGGACTGCCTCCAATGCCAGTATATCTTCACTTAGATAAGAGGCCCAAAACTGTTCACAGTATTCCTGTTGTGGACTGACTCGTGTTTTGTATAGTTTTAGTAAAGCCTCCCTATTTTTATACTCCATTCCCTTTGAAATAGAGGGCAATATTTCATTTGCCTTCCCTATTACCAGCTGAAATTGAATGCTGGCTTTTTTGTGATTAGTAAACAGGATTTGAAGAAATAAAACTAATCACCAAGGATCCAGTTGTCATGTCACCCCACTCAAAAAACTGACCTAGCAATGGATTCTGTGCTTTTAAGGTAAAAGAAAGTCCACAAGTGATGAATGCATCTTCTGCCATTTTGATCATTTGCACGTAAACATGAACATATCATGATTAAATTTCTCTCTGCATCGACAGTGCCTTCAACAGCCAGAGGATAACTTGATCAGGCAGCTTGTGGCTGAGCCTGCATATCTTCATCGGACGATCAGTTTAAATGTGTTAACAAGGGCAGAATCCGATGGCCTTCCCTGTGGCATATTTGGTGGTAGTGGGTGGTGGTGATGGGGTCATTTAATCAGGTGGGTTGTGACTCTTTTGTCTCCCCCACTCTCCCATCCCTTCCCACTGTGATGGGAAGGCGCATGGAGAGTCTAACCACCAATGAGATCTTTAACTGCACAAGTGATGCTCACTTAAGGGCCTTATCCTGCTGCTGCAGGCATTAATCCAGCAATATGTTGCAGGATGCTGTTCTTCAAGAGGGGAAGCAGACATGCAATCTCATGCAGGGTTGTTTGTAAAATGTGTACCCTTAGTTCAAAGTTACTCACTGCTTGTACAAGGAAGTTGGCATTTGGAAGGGAGCCCATTAAGAGGCACCTTCTTCCCCACTTCCTTCTTGAACCACACTTCGTTCTCCCCTTACCTGCCTTCCTATCTCTGAAAGTTGAACAAACCAGAAAACCCTACTATCAGGGACACAACTGCCTCCTGAAATAAAGTGTCCAGGTATTTTCCTTCTCCCTGATGTGTAGCTCAGCCTCTCGTGCAATAACTCTGAGCTGAAGCTCCTGCAGCTGCAATTTACTGCAGATGTGCTTGTCCTGGGTCACACAAGCATCCAGAGACTCCCACACTCTGCAGTCACAGCACATCACCTGTCCTGCTGTCTCGATTATATACTAATTAACTCAGAATTAATTAAGAACAGCCTATTCCTCCCAATAAGTTTTAGCACTGCCAGTAAACATTAAAATATGGATTAAACAATCCAACACTAATAATAGCAGTTATTGATTTACCTGTTCCTTTTATTGCACAGAATTGGAAATCAAATGCTGGATTCTGAAAAGGAGGGCAGGAAAAGAAGCACCTCTTCTCTACCCTTTAGCATACTCCCCACTCATCACACAGTACATCTTGCAGTAATATTTACATAAAGCACCTCTTGCCCCTGTTTGAACCTAATTTCTAGATATCCTTACATGGCCTCCGTCTCACTCAAGCAGTCTCTCACGCACTGGCCATGTGCTGTCACTCAAGGAGCAATGTGCCTTCGCTAAAAAAGCAGACACACTCAGAAGGAAAAACCAGTAAAATCTCTGAACATCATAAACTGATCCAACTTGTCTGGGATACTTCAAAATGGAGAACCAAAGCAACCTTACATATATTTCCCAATACCATTGGTTTTTCTCTCTGGATGGCATCTTTCTGGGTCTCCAGCCAGTAGGCAAGACCAACCCCTTCCTCTCATCACCTCCAGAAGATTCAAACCAAGGTTTCTCTGGCTTGCAGCTCTAATAAAGTCACCATAGTGAAACAAATATCCAATAAAGGTCACAACCTAAATACTTTATCAATCTGTTTCCACTTTTCTAAGTTCAGGTCAATGTAGATTCAAAGTTGCGTCGAGGACTCAATGTTGTATTGAAAATGCACACAAAAGAAAAGATTTGATTTCAAGCCAAAAACACAATATTAATTGATAGTAATCCTAAGGACTGTGCAAAGTACACATAGACCCACAACAGTAATATTGCGCCAGTTGTAATCTGGAACACTCAAAATAACATAAATGCAATGAAGGCTGACGGATGATCATTCATTTCACGAGACTGTCAATAATTTAAAAAGGGATCTTGTCATAAATTGCCAGATCTGTATATATCCAAAGAAAATTATGCTGAATGACTAAAAATATTCAAATCTCTTCTGAACTACATATTGCAACAACTCACCTTTTTTTAGTCTAAGTTGAATTATGTTGTCAATTCAGCTATGGTACTTCAAATTAAATACCAGCTTCAGTCTCAAAATTATGTCCCATAAACTGTGACTGTTCCATGATACTCACCCCTACTTATAACGCCCCTGATAATGAAACTGTCCCAACCTATTTAAAAGCGGAATGTGGATACCATCCAGACTTGGGCTGATTCACAACAGGCAATGAGTTCATCATTATTGAGCATATCTTATCCCAACTTCCCTTCATGAAGCTAAACTAGCAATTTCAATGTAGTGGCTGCATGTTTATGTTGAGGCTGTATACTTGACTCACTTTCCAATATTTCAAACCTCTTCAGCCACCAGCAAGGCTTAGGTTAGAAGTGTGATGGAATACTCACTGCTCACCTGGATAACTGCAAATATAAGAATATTGAAGAAGCTCAGTCTCTTCCAGGACTAAATAGTTTTCTTGATTGATGCTCCTGCTACTGAACTCAAAACCCTCACCAACACATGGTGACTGTAGAATTTGTGACTTACAGAATGCTCTGCATTTATCGGAAGGATATTATCAAGCTATCGATGAGGAGGCACGAGCCTAGTGGTATTATCGCTGGACTCCAGAGACCAGATAATGTCCTGGGGACCTGGGATTGAATCCCGCCATAGCAGATAGTGGAATTTGAATTCAATAAATATCATGAATTAAGAGTCTAATGATGACTGTGAATTGATTGTTGGGGAGAAAACACATCTGGTTCACTAATGTCCTTTAAGGAAGGAAACGGCTATCCTTACCTGGTCTGGCCTACATGTGACGCCAGACCCACAGCAATGTGGTTGGAACTTAACTGCACCCTGGGAAATAAGGGATGGGCAATAAATGCTGCCTAGCCAGTGATGTCCTCATCCTGTGTAAGAATTTTAAAAAAAGCTGGAGTGGGTTCAGAAGAGATTTACCAGGATGTTGCCAGGTATTGAAGGCTTGAGTTATTTAAAAAATGGCTGGAAAGGCTGGGACATTTTTCAATGGAGCCTAGGATGTTGAAAGGCAACCTCACAGAAGTTAACAAAATAATGAGAGATACAGATAGAATTAATCGTAGTTGTCTTTTCCCGAGGATGGGGGATTTCAAGACTAGGAGGCACATTTTTAAGGTGAGAGGGGAGAGATCTAAAAATCTCATAAGTGGCAATGTTTTTTACACAGAGGGTGGTTCATGTGTGGAATGAACTTCCTGAGGAAGTGGTGAATGTGGGTACAATTACAATGTTTCAAGGACATTTGGATAAGGACATGAACAGGAACGGTTTAGAGGGAAATGGACCAGGAGCAGGCAGGTTTAGTTTCAGATTATGTTCATTATGGACTGGTTGGACCAAAGGGTCTGTTACCATGCTGTATGACTCAATGACTCTATGAGTCTATCAGCTCATTGAGATTTTCTCTCTCTTGCTCCGTATCATGAAGAAGAACAAGAACAGCAGTCTCTTGGGAACACTATCATCTCCAAATTCTGATCCAACTCCTTTCCATTCCTAGCTTGGATATTTCTTTTCACGTCCACATTGTTATATCCTAGCAACAATATGACAGTGGTGGAGACATGGATACAAGATCATGTCACAACTTCGTAACTGTAAAGCACCTCATGGCCATCTTTCTCTGGTTAGTTTGCACTGTTGCATCTTCCAATGGAGGGTTAATGGGATATGTTTTACTAATAGGGGCATGAAAGAATTAGAACTTGGTAGCATTTAGAAGAAGGAGGGAGGGGGAATCTCATAGAAACCTATAAAATTCTAACAGAACTAGACAGGGTAAATGCAGGGAGGATGTTCCCGATGACTAGGGAGTCCACAACAAGGGATCACAATTTAAGGTAGGCCTTTTAGGACTAAGATGAGGAGAAATTTCTTCATCCAGGGAGTGGTGAGCCTATGGAATTCAGTACCACAGAAAGCAGTAGAGAACAAAATATTGAATATTTTCAAAAGGGAATCAGACAGGGTTCTAATGGCTAAAGGGCTCAAAGAATATGGAGTGAAATCAGGAATGGGAGATAATGGCCTAGTGACATTATTGTTGGACTATTAGTCCAGAATCCTGGTTAATGTCTGAGGACAGGATTTGAATCCTGCCACTGCAGATAGTGGAATTTGAATCCAATAAAACTCTGGAATGAAGAGGCTAATGATGACCATGAAACAATTGTTGATTGTCAGAGGGAAAGACCCATCTGGTACTCTAATGTCCTTGAGGGATGTAAACCTGCTGTCCCAACATGAGATTCCAGACAAACAGCAATGTGGTTGTCTCTTAAGTGCCCTCTGGGATAGGCAATAAATTGGGGACTAGCCAGTAACATCCACATCCTGTGAATGAACAAGAAAACACATGGTACTGCTTTAAGTAAACAGCCATGATCAAATTGAATGCTAGTCCAGCTTTGATGGGCTGAATGGTCCTAATCCTGCTCCCATTTTCTATGTTTGTGAAGGGTATAAGTACAATTACATAAGACACTTGTTACACCTCAGCTGGAGTTTGTTTCCAGTTGTGGATGTCACATTTTAGAAAAGATGTGAATGCAATGGGGAGGGAGTGCAGAAATGATTCACAGCTTACTGCAGAGATGAGAAACTTCAGGGATGACGATAGATTCAAGAAGTTGCGAGCATTCTCCTGGGAGAGAAGAAAGCTGAGAGGAGATTTGATGGAGATTTTGAACATCATAACAGGTCTGGGTGGAGCAGATAGGGAGAAGTTGTTCCCGCTTGTAAAAGGAACAAGAACGAGAGGAGAATAGGTTTAAGGTGATGTGTGAAAGAAGCAAGGGTGATGTGAGAAATAGATAAATGTGAGGTGCTGCAGTTTAGAAAGGCAAATCAGGGCAGGGCTTATCCACTTAATGGTAATGACCTACGGAGTGCTGCTGAACAAAAAGACCTTGCAGTGCAGGCTCATACTTCCTTGAAAGTGGTGTCCCAGGTTCACAGGATACTGAAGAAGGCATTTAGTACGCTTGTTTTTATTGGTCAGTGCATTGAGTATAGGAGTTGAGAGGTCACATTGCAGCTGTACAGGACATTGGTAAGACCACTTTTGGATTACCGCATGGAGTTCTGATCTCCCTGCTAAAGGAAAGATGTTGTGTGACTTGAAAGGGCTCCAAAAAGATTTACAAGGATGTTGCCTGGGTTGCAGGGTTTGAGCCGTAGGGAGAGGCTGAATAGTCTGGGCTATTTTCCCTAGAGGATCGGATGCTGATGGGGTGATCTTTTGGAGGTTGAAAACATCAGATGGGACTTGCATCATGTGAATAGCCAATATCTTTTCCCCAGGGTGAGGGAGTCCAAAACTACAGGGTATAGGTTTAAGGAAAAGATTTAAAAGACACTTAATGGGCAAATTTTCCAGCAGAGGATGGTGCATTTATGGAATAAGCTACCAGAAGAAGTGGTGGAGGCTGTTACAATTACAACATTTAAAAGGTATCTGGATGGGTGTATGAATAGGATGGGTTTATATGGATATGGGTCAATTGCTGGCAAATGGGACTAGATTAATTTAGGGTATCTGATCAGCATGGACGAGTTAGACCAAAGGCCCTGTTCCAATGTTGTACAGCTCTGTAACTCTATGAGTGGTTATGGTATGAAATGCACTGCTTGGAAATGTGGGGGCACAGATTTACTTGAGGCATTCAAGAGGGTATTGGATGGTTAGTTGGATAGAAATAACATGAAGAGTATGACAATACGGCTGGAATTTGGCTCTAGACAATGATGTTCATTTCAGGAGCTGTGCAGATAGGATTGGCTGAATGGCCTCCTTCTAGAATATAACACCTCTGTGATTCTATGGTGTCTCCGAATAGAATTATTTTTCAAGCGATCTTGAAGTTTCGTGGGTAGCAATTCACTTAAGAAGTGACACTGTCACCTTCATGAATACACTCCCTCTGCTGGATACATGTACAGTTGCACATAGTCTAAACTGAAATATCCTGAAGCAGCTGAAAGTCTTGGCTCAGATTTTGGTTGTAGATTCCATATTGCCAGGGGCTTCACATCAGCTGTTTAACTATGGCCCCAGTTGTCTCCGCAAAGAGATATCTAAGGTTCCAGGTTTGGTTCAAAGACTTCCAAGTAAATCTTTTGGTGTTGGGGCCAGGACTGCTCCTTCATTCTGTGCCCATTCATCTCATCGCTGTTTATGGGATTGGGCTATGCAGAAAATGACTCAAGGACCGATAATCCACAAGTATCTACGATTGATAAATTTGATAGAAATAACAAACTTATTTAAAGTTTATTTCTTTCTGTTTGAGTGAAAAGTTACGATTTGTCATGTAGATTTGCATATTTTGAATCAAACTTGGACCTAAAGAGAAATCTAAGCGTTGTGTTCCAAGTCCTGAAAATTTTAAGTGCTCAGTTTTATTCAAACTTATTTTTCATTTTGCTATTCAAGAATATTTTAATCTAGAATTAAAGTCCAAAATATTTTATTCTAAGAATTTTGAAAAGGATTTTCTCTTTAATTACCACAAGTCACATCAACTCAAACTGATCTTGAGTTAAACTCAAACTCAGTCTTTTTTTTAAAAAAAATATTAATTTATTCATAACATCTGCAAAAGTACATTAAAATGCATTGAAATTTTCACGAAGTGCAATAAAATTCATTTCATTTCCAGCATGTTTCATTCTTACAATTTACATTGCATGTTTCATGTCAGGTATACAGCCAAAGGGCAAATCATTTTGAATTCAAATTGTAGAAAGCACAAATATTTTGAATACCCATTTCCTCAACCCCCTCCAAATTACACTAAGGGTCAATTTCAACCAGCTAACATTTGGGGCAGGGTACTGTCACCAATCCCCCTCTCTAGACATTTCAATTAACCCATTTGGGAAACATTGCTGGAGCAAGTGGGATTTGAACCTGGGCTTGGTGGCTGATAGGTAGGGATAATACCACTATGCCACACTGAGCAGAAACCTACCTCAATCCCAACAGATAATACTGAAGCACCCCCTATTAGGATGAATCTAGTTAATGGAGAATTTGTGATACCTTTCATGCTGACAATGGCCGTTCATTCAGTTATGAATGATTATAATGGAACTCAATATAACTGTCCCTTTCATGTAGTCTATGCTCTGGATCTATTTCCACATACATCTGATTTACAAAGGGCTTTCTTGTCTCAATTTGCTAATCCCATATTCCAAGCTATAATGATTCGCACTGGCTTTTCAAGGTAACCGCAAGAAAAACAATATTGAAGTCAACATTTTGGTGTGCAGCTGAAAACTTGATTGAGCAGTAATCAATGGCTATAAGGGTGTAATTTGTAACAATATTGGCTACTTTCACTGAAACCCAGTAATTGTAATTGAATTCCCAATTATCTGTTTGCAGTATAATTGGAATTGCCATGATTGTTTTCAATTAGTAATTCCTGAAAAACCGTTTTAATATTGAGGTGCTGAGTACCTGATTTCCAGAGGCTGCCAGCTACTTTACAAAGATACAGAATTTCACACATGTTACTGTTCCAGAGGCAGCTCTGTCTATCGAAAGCCAATAGATATATTAATGATAGGTTATTGACTGCATTGCTGTCTGTGAACTGCTGCAGCTGTGAAGAATCAGTAACTCTGCAGGAATGCACTTTGAATTTGTATATCTTTTTAAGTATGATTAACATCTATCTGAACCATTATGGGTTTTAATTTCCTCTGGTGCAGCACTGCTTAATGCATTTGCACACTGTTTTAACACAGCCCATTTTAAATAAATGGCTTTTAAACATCTGCAGAGAAAGAATATTCTGAGACTTTTTTAAGTAAGGCAAAACCAAAAGATATTAAATCCCTCAAGCCCTGAAACAGCTCCATCAGACACTAATGGATCTATCGGAGCATTCATCTGAATTTTACTTTTCTCTATTTTAAGGAAAACATAATATATTGAAATAAATTAGCAATTGCTCATGATCTGCTAGTGCTTCTTCACATAAAAGATGGCCATATGGTTGGAAAGAGACCATAGACTCTCATTACAGTGCCCCCAACTGCCCAGGATCTGCAACTGCATCGTTACGGACTGGTGTTTACATACAAAATTTCCATTGATTATGGTAAAGTAGGCAGCTGCAAACAGACAAAAGCAAAAACAACTTAGCATACACATTGTTGTGAGTAATATGTCTTTTGAGAGCAATGATGAGCCATTTGACCTGAGGTACACTCTCAATTCCATGGTCATAAATAGTTGAGCTGCTCAGATACTTATTTCACTTGAATGTCAGTAATTTGTCAATGGAATAATGACATTAATGTAAACATATTTAGAAATTAAGTTCCAACATTTCTTGGAAGGTCTAAACTAATCTCTTCAACCTCACTTTGCCTTAGTCGCAGTTACACTATCCCAGTATGAGGCTTACTTGTTGAAGCAAAATACTGTAGATGCAGACAATCTGACATAAAAACAGAAAGTACTAGAGAAACTCAGCAGTTCTGGAAGCATCTGCAAAGAAAGAATCAATTAACTTTCCAAGTATAACTTGACTTTTCTTCAGAACTTGATGGGACTTGAAAACTTAACTCTGTTTCTCTCTCCAAAGATGCTGGCAGACCTGTTGAGTTTTTCCAGCATTCTCTGGCTTTATTTGGAGTTTAATGGTGTTGTCACGATTCTTATTGCCACTGTTTTTCAGAAGTCTGACATTATGCTCAAATTAAACTGCACATTCAATGAAGAAAATAAAGTTAATCGTATGTGGTAAGTGTCTTCTTCTTCAGTTTCTATGCGCGGGAGGTCTGAGCTACAGCGCCACAACTGTACCATGATTATTGCCAAGGAGGCAGGTCCTGAGTCCATCCTGAAGGGAAATTGAACCCCATGCTATCAGCACCAAACTGATCATGAGTCATCCATCTAAGTGAGACATGTGTTCCCCCAAAAAAGGTGTTTGAGTTACTGTGTTACTAATGTTTGTCCATGCATGTTGTAATCACTAGACCATAAAACCATATGATATAGAAGCAGAAGCAGGCCATTTGGCCCATCGAGACTCCTGTGCCATTCGATCATGGCCAATATATTTTTCAACCTCAATCTCCTGCCTTCTTTCCATAACCCTTGATCTCCTTACCAAACAAGAATCTATCTATCTCTGTTTTAAATATCTCAATGACCTAGCCTGGACAGCCCTCTGTGGCAGTGAGTTCCACCGATTAACCACCCGCTGACTGAAGAAATTCCTCCTCATCTCTGTTCTAAAGAGCCACCCCTTCACTCTGAGTCTATATCCTCGGTTCCCACCCTCTCCTACTAGTGGAAACATCTTCTCCATGTCCACTCTGTCCAGGCTTCTCAATATTCTGTAATTTTCAATCAGATCCCCATCATCCTTCTAAACCCCATTGAGTACAAACCCAGAGTCCTCAATCGCTTGTCATACGACAAAACCTTCATCCCTGGGATTGTTCTTATAAATGCCCTCTGGCCCCCTCCAACGCCAGCATATGCTTCTTTAGATATGGGACTCAAAACTACTCAAATATTCCAAATGGGGTCTGACCAAAGCCTGATACAGCCTCAACTGTAAATCCCTGCTCTTGTATTCTAGCACCATCTTGAAATGAATGCTAACATTGCATTTATCTTCCTAACTGCCAACTAAACATGAATGTTAACTATAAGAGAAGCCTGAATTCGGGCTCCCAAGTCCTGTTGCGCTTCAGATTTTGGAAGCCTTTCCCTACGTAGAAAGTAGGCTACACCTCTATTCTTCCTACCAAAGTGTATAAGCTCATACTTTCGCACATTGTACTCCATCTGCCAATCCTTTGCCCACTCTCCTAACCTGTCTAAATCCTTCTGCAGCCTCCTCACTTTCTCAACACTACCTAGTACCTACCTCAACACAGCCTCCACCTAGTTTTGGGTCATCTGCAAACTTAGCAACAAGTCCTCAGTTCATAATGATGGTTGAGGCTCCAAATCTACCACATATCACAGGAATTTCTATCGCTCTAACCACCTGATATTGCTATCTAACGAGTGTTTATATATTGATAACCAACTTGTTTGGCCACGTTGTGAATGCACGTTCCTTATCCATCAAGTCCTGCATTGGCATTGAATCTTTTGAACTCTGGCTCAGAGTAAACAATACCATGCACCAAGGGATCCACATTTAATATAATATTATTGCTATCAAGATCCCAGAGTCTTAATTTGGACTCGATTCTACTGCATCCAGCAGACCAACCTCAATGAGCCTATTGGTTCCCAGCACAGGGTCTTACCGCTCAAATATGTATTTTAAAAGAGCAGACATGGGCATACAGCCACATTGGCATCAGACCATTGCTGGTATGACATGAGGGAGTTTACTCAGCAGCAAATTTGGCCACCATTTTACACAGTGGAGGCTTTAAATTGATCCTGGCTAGACATCAAGCCTTGATGTCATCTCCCTTTTCACCAGAAGTGGAGCTGAGATCTCGCACCATCCACACCGTGAATTGACGGTAAACTCTCAGCAGATGCCAGGTCTTCTCTGACCTCCCAGTTTTCAGTATAAATGAGTTGTAGGAGAGACGCCATCTGGTTGTCATCAACAAAACCAGCCTTGACTCTCACGAAGGACACCACAAGGCTACATTTACTTACTGCAGGAAGGTCAGGAGCTACATCAAAAAGAATTGTGCCTGATATCATTCACTACACTCAGGTATTAGATAATTCAGAACTAGCTTGTTGAAGGTAAAGTGCTTGTTTTTTTTAATTAACAAGACTATTTTCAGGAGAAGTACACAAAAATGAATGGGTTGCTGAATAACAGAGGTAGTACAGTGTAGTGTTTTATATTTGCACATGTTCCCTGGCTGCTAATTTTATGAACAATTTTATGCTCATGTTCATTTATTTCACTGAAGTTGGTGAATAGACTAAACTAATATCCCCTGTTCTAATATCTGTAGTTATTTATGAGACTGATCATACAAAGAGACTGAAAACGTCCTGAGCATTCAAACATCTTGAAACCAGAGAAATATATGAATATACAGCTGAATAAGGAGCAGAAGTAGGCCATTTGGACCCTCAAGCCCACTCCATCTCTTGATAAGGCAATAGCTGATCTATCACAATCTGAAATCCGCATGTCTACCCTTCCCTGATAGTCCTTCACTCTTACTTAAGGGCAGTGCAGTGGCTCAGTGTTTAGGAGATAGTAGGAACTGCAGATGCTGGACAATCTGAGATAACAAGGTGTAGAGCTGGATGAACACAGCAGGCCAAGCAGCATGAGAGGAGCAGGAAGGCTGATGTTTCCGGCCTAGACCCTTCTTCAGAAAA
>NC_063367.1:14207468-14229986 GCF_021869965.1 Rhincodon typus | reverse complement strand
TTTTCTGAAGAAGGGTCTAGGCCGGAAACATCAGCCTTCCTGCTCCTCTCATGCTGCTTGGCCTGCTGTGTTCATCCAGCTCTACACCTTGTTGGCTCAGTGTTTAGTACTGTTGCCACTAAGCGCCAGGGATCTGAATTCGCTTGCGCTTAGTGGCAACAGTCTATGTGCAGTTTACACATTCCCCCTGTGTCTGTGTGGGTTTCCTCCAGATACTCCAGTTTCCTCCCACAGTCCAATGATGTGCAGGTTGGGTGGATGGGCCATGGGAAATGCAGAGTTACAGGGATAAGGTGGGAGGATGAGGTGAACTTCGGAGGGTCAGTGTGGACCTGATTGAGCTGAATGGCCTGCTTCCACACTGTTGCGAGTCTATTCAATGAAAAGAATCTATCCACCAATCCCTTAAAAATATTCAAAGTTTCTGCTGCCAGCTCCTTTTCAGGAGCAGACATCCAAAGACTTATGAACATCTGATAGATTTTTTTTGCCTCTTCTCTGTTTTAAAGTACTTTGCTTTGCTTGCATTGGTTACATTCGGCATCCTGCTTAGAATTTCACTGGTATATCAAATTTAAACCTTACATGCAATTTACTCCATTTGGGAATCTAAAAAGTGGGCACGAAATTCATGAATGCTGCAGTATTGTATGCCAATGTCAAGCTTCCCATTATTTCTGAGCTGAGGATGAGACACTACATCTTGGACATCTAAGTGTACATTGTGGAGCATCATTCCAAACTGGGAATTTGAATGGTGCTCCACAATGTTGCCTTGGAGGTCCAAGGTATACTTGCCTCACCCTCAGCTCAGAAATAATGAGGATCTCTGTGAAAACAGAATGTGGGAGCTTTGAGGGTGGAGGTTTAGATTTCTGCATGAAGAGAAATAAATTAACAAATGTCTCCAGGTGGTTCAAATTTAAATGGGCACTGGATTGTGGCCGGTGCATAGTTTCCAGTCTCACGTCTAAGAACTGACTTTCAAATTAAGTCCCAGCCTATCCAGCCCCTCCTTATAATCCAAACCCTCTATTCCTGGCAACATCCTGGTAAATCTGTTCTGAACCCTCTCCAACTTAATAATATCCTTCCTATAACAGGGCAACCAGAACTGGACACTGCACTCCAGGCAAGGCCTCACCTAACATTCTGTACAACCTCAACATGACATCCCATAATGATTAGCTAATCTTCCCTCAAAGCTACCCAAGATAGTCATTTCCACTGCTCAATGTGGTAGCAGGTTTCACATTCTAACCATGCCCAGGGAACATTGTTTTTTTCTGAATCATTTATTGAACCTACTAGCATCTATCTTATGGTTATAAATGCCAGGATCAGCCTCCCCACAAATGGAAGCACGTTTGGTTACTTGGTAGTACAGAAATTGAAGATGACTGAGGAAAAAGAGGCAAATTGTTGAAGCTTTTTGTCTTGCGTTTATCAGGACCAATGCAAGAACGGCAAATTTTTAATGAAAAAAGAATAAGTTATATTGCATGTAAAAGGCAGGTTAAGTCCAATTGGTCAAGGTGCTGCTATGGACAATGCAGGAGGGAACTATTATCCCATAGACTTTTGTTTAACTCAAACAATTATGTAATTCCTGTGGATTTTCCGAAAGGAGAACAGGGCCCTGTGTGTGAATATATGTAGGTTCCAGTAAGTACATATGAGCCTTATTGTGAGCCTGACTGATAATCTTAGGTTGCCTGTTTCTGTACTTCTTAGTGTGCATCGCAACAGCTATCCTTTCCGAATACTTTGTAATTTCAAAGATCTACTTTCATTTATTCATGGGATGTGGTCATCGTGGGCGAGGCCAGCACATATTGCCCATCTCTAACGGCTCGGATGACAAGTATTAACAGTCAACCATATTACTGTGGGAAACATAAATAAAAATTGTTGGAAAAGCTCAGCTGGTTTGGCAGCACCTGTGGAGAGAAATCAGAGTTAACGTTTTGGGTAGAGTGACCCTTCCTCAGAACGACAGCATCCGCAGTCGTCTCGGTTTTTATTTGACATTAATGTGGGCCTGGAGTCACATGTAGGCCAGGTTGGGGGGTAAGGATGGCAGATTTCCTTTCCTAAAAGGACATTAGTCAATTTGATGTGTTTTTAACAACAGTCTTAAGTTGTTACACAGTCACCAATTAGCTAGCTTTTAATTTTTACTGAATTCAAATTTCATGGCATCGGCTATGTTGAGATTTGAATACATGCCTCCCCCAACAAAAGCGTTAACTTGGGGTTTTAGCTTAGAATCCTAGTGATATTACCACCATGTCATCACTTTCCCTGCGCTTCTGTTCCATGTTCAGAAAAGCAGTTCGAAAGACTCAGCCTTCTCTTTTCTAGAGGCAGAAGTTCCAGCTTGTGCAGTCTTTACTGAATGTTACAAAGTCTCAGTGATACCAACATCCTTGTATATATTTTTTTCCTAGATGCCTCTGCTTTCATTTTGTAATATGGAGGCCAGCACAGCAACTTCTAGACAAATTTGATGTAACATCACTTGCCTTTCAATGTTACTCCTCTTGAAATGAAGTCCTGCAATTGGTGTATGCTTTTGCTTTATTAATTTGGGTTATTATAACTAATGATACTTTTAAGGTTCACCTTCTACCTAGAACCTCAGAATATGATTTCAAGAAGGAGACAGATTTGGCTCTTAATTTTAACATGGGGAGAAATTAGGAACAGGGAACTGAGTTGGATACAAAAACAGAAATTGCTGGAAAAGCTCATCAGCCCCGGCAGCATCTGTGAAGAGTAATCAGAGTTAACGGTTCAGGTCTGGTGGCCCTTCCTCAGAACCATACCCAAAACGTTAACTCTGATTTCTCTTCACAGATGCTGCCAGATCTGCTGAGCTTTTCCAGCAATTTCTGGTTTGTTGTTTCTGATTTAGGCAGCATCCGCAGTTCTTTCAGTTTTTATTTAACTGAGTTGACTAATTGGGCAAGATCATACCGAATGGCAGAGCAGACTCTAAGGGCTGAATGGCCTACTACTGCTCCTATCTTCCGTTTCTATCTTTCGATAATGTCATCTGAGATAAGGCATTGCCAAAAAGGAGCACTTTTTGGCACAACATTAAGTTATCATTAGCTGACACTATATGCAAAAAGCTCTGTCAACTGGAGCATCATTTTTGAATTTTGAATCCCTGGAGGTAAAAACCATCATTCCAGCATTATTTATGATTCAATATCTGGAATGTTGTGCACAGTACTCATCAAATTATTTAAGGAAAAATGTGAATGTGTTGAAGACAGTTCTGAGAGGGTTTACAGATTAATACCTGGAATGAGAGGGATGTCTTAGGAAGGAAGATTGGACAGGTTAGATTTGTATTTGCTGGAGTCTAGAGGAGTAAAATGTCGCTTGATTGAAAGATCTAAATTCCTGAAGCTTCTTGATAGGTAAATGAGGAGAGGGTGTGACCTCCTATGAAATATTCTAGAACTACACTTGCAGTTTAAAGATCATGGATCACTCATTCAAAAAAAAAATAGGAAGATAAGGATGCAGGAACAGGAGTAGGCCATTCAGTCCATTAAGCCTGACCTACCTTTGAATACGATCATGCCTGAATGAACACTTCAATGCCTTTTCCCCATCGCACTCCCATAACCCACTGTAATCAGAAATCTATCAATGTCTACCTTAAACATACCCAAAGATTGAGCTTCCATAACTCTCTGTGGTAGAGAATTCCAAAGATTCACAACCCCTGAGTAAAATCATTTCTCCACATATTGGACCTAAGTTACACTCTTTTATTTTTAAATTGTGCCCTTTGGTTTTAGTTTCCCCAAACAGGGAAACATGTTGTGTGTGCATGTTTTGTGTGTGTGTTGTGTGTATCATGACTTTGTGCGTGAGTGTATGTATATGGGGCATGTGTTTTAATGTGTGTGCATGTGTGTGTGCATATGGTGCGTGCGTGTGTGTTTATATGTTGTGTGTGTATATAGTGCTTGTGTATATAAGATGCGTGTATATGATATATGGTGTGTATATATGGTGTATGCGTGTGTATGTGGTGTGTGTGTGCATATGGTGCATGTGTGTATGTGTATGTATATTGTGTGTGTGTATGTGTGTGTATGGTGTGTGTGTATGTATGTATGCGTGTGTGTGTGTGTATATGTGTGTGTGTGTGTGTATGTGTATGTATGTGTGTGTGTGTGTGTGGTGTGTGTGTATATGTGTGTGTGTGTGTGTATGTATGTGTGTGTGTGTGTGCGCGCGCGCGCGTGTGTGTGTGTGTTTGTGTGGAGAGGGCACAGGGATGGGGTGGGATGTGTGTGGGGATGGAACGATGGAAATCTCATTACAAGGCGCCATTTTACTGTCACTCAGGCAGCCAGCCTATAAGCTGAGGAATGCTGGAAACATGGTCTCTACTTAAATGCCCCCACATACCCCCGTGCACCCCTTGCCATGTTGCTGCTTCTGAGCCCACCTTGGTCAAAATGGTCAATGTCAGGCGCAGGACTGGGAAGCCTTCCCATTGGCTACAATTGTTATTTTTAGACACTGTCTACCTCCAATTCCAATGTTGGTGGGAGCCAAAAATCCAGCACTGTAGACTCACTCTAATTTAGAATTTCTCTGTATAAATAAACCTACATCAAAATTCACTAAGTGGGATTTGAATGTTCATTCTCTGGCTGATTAGTTCTTCCAGTCTTGGCAAGGAAGAGTTTATGCATTGCCCTATAGTGAGGGGACTGTGTACCACTCCTACTCAATCTGGCCTAACTGGCCTGATAGTCACTAAATCCTGGGGGTGTGATTAAATATATTCTGCGCTGTCCTTCAGTCCACTGTCCTCTGTGGCCCATCACTGTGTACAAACATTAGGAATGGTGCTTATGCTGGCAGCCACCCAGAGAAATGACTATTTTAAATGGTTCTCAAAATAGAAGCAAGCAAACAAGCCAAGAATTTAAGTAAAGGTTAGCAAAAGACAATGCTGAAAAACAAATACCGCTGTTCTAAAACTTCAGTTGGTTTTAAACAAGTACTCATGGAAAGTTGCTTCTTCCGCGGCTTATGTAATTGTTCCTGGTAGATTTATAAACTACGGTGGCAAGCACTAACTTATCTAACTTATAGAGCCATACAGCACGGTAACCGACCCTTCGGTCCAACTCGTCCGTGCTGGCCAATTTTCTCAAACTAAACTAATCCCACTTGCCTGTGTTTGTCACATATCCATCTCAACCTTTCCTATTCATGTACCTGTCCAAATATCTTTTAAATGTTGTAACCATTCCCACATCTACCACTTCCTCAAGATGTTCATTCCACACACGAACCACCCACTGCATGGAAAAGTTACCCCTCAGGTCCCTCTTAAATTTTTCTCCTTTCTCCTTAAAAATATGCACCCAAGTTTTGAACTCGCCCACCCTAGGGAAAAAAAACCCTTTGCTATTCACCCTATCTATACCCCTCATGAATTTATAAACCTCTACTAGGTCACCCCTCAACATCTTCAGCTCCAGGGAAAAAAGACCCAGCCTGTCTAGTCTGTCCCCATAACTCACACCCTCTACTCCCATCAGGAATCTTGGTAAATCTTTTCGGAAACCTCCACAATTTAATAGCATTTTTACTACAGCAGCGCGACAAGAACTGTACACAGTAATCCATAAGTGGCCTCACCAATGTGCTGATCTCAACATGAAATCCCAGCTCCTATTCTCAAAGGTCTGAACAATGAAGGCAAGCGTGCTAAATGCCTTCTTAATCACCCTGTCTATCTGTGATGCAACTTTTAAAGAACTATGTACCTGAACCTGTTTGACAGAACTATCCAGGACCCTAACATGAACTGTACAAGTCCTATCCTCGTTTGTTTTACCAAAATGCAATACCTCACATTTATCAAAATTAAACTCCTTCTGCCATTCCTTGACCCATTGGCCCAATTGATCAAGATCCCTTTGTAATCTTAGATAACGTTCTTTACTGTTGACTACACCTCTAATTTAAGTCCCATCTGCAAACTTACTAACTATACCTCCTAAATTTTCAACAAATCATATGTATAAATGACAAACAACAGTAGACCAGTATTGATCGCTGTGGAACAACACAGGTCACAGGCCGAAAAACAAACCTCCACCACCACACTCTGTCTACCATCACCAAGCCAATTTTGTATCCAATTGGCAAGCTCTCCCTGAATCCATTGTGATCTAACTTTACTAATCAGTCTACCATGCGGAACCTTGTCAAAGGCTTTACTGAAGTCCTTGTAGACAACATCTACTGCTCGACCCTCGTCAATCTTTTTGGTCACATCCTCAAAAAACCCAATCAAGTTTGTGAGACATGATTTCCCATGCAAAAAGCCATGTTGACTATCCCTAATCAGGTCCTCCTCTCTAAATACAGGATCCCTTCCAACAACTTAGGCATCACTGTCTATCCGCCTCCCACTCTCTCCCTATTTATTTCAAAACCCCCTTCCCCTCCCCCTTTTCTGATGAAGGGTCTAGGCCCGAAACGTCAGCCTCTCTGCTCCTATGATGCTGCTTGGCCTGCTGTGTTCATCCAGCCCTGCACCTTGTTGTCACTGACATCAGACTCACAGGTCTATAGTTCCCAGACTTCTCCTTGCAGCCTTTCTTAAATAAAGGCACAACATTAGCCACCCACCAAGTCTTCCTGCTCCTCACCCGTAGCTGTAGATGATACAAATATCTCTGCTAGGGGCCCTGCAATTTCTTCCCTGAATCCCCAAAACATCCTGGGATACATTTGATACTTATCCTCATTTATGTTTTTTAAGAGCTCCATAATCTCCTCTGTGGACAGTTTTCAAGACTTCACTATTTAATTCTCCTTGTTCCTTAGCCTCCATGTCTTTCTCTACAGTAAAAACTGATGTAAAATATTTGTTTAGTATCTCTTCCATCTGGAATGGTTCCACACATAGACGATCTCTATCTTTAAGGGGCCCTATTCGCTCCCTAGTTGCTCATTTGCTCTTAACGTACTTGTAGAATCTCTTTGGATTATCTGACATCTACTTTTTGCCCTCCTGATTTCCCTCTTAAGCATGCCACCTTATACTCTTCAAGAGATTCACTTGTTCCCAGTTGTCTATATTGAGTGTTGTTATTGTATGATTGAAGAATGTTCGCCAGCATTTTGTATTTCCTTGAGTAATTCAACTGAATATGCTTTCCCTACTGAAAAAGGATCTGTATTGTATGATTCTATGCCTATGTTTATGTGTGACGGTTATCTAACATAATATTAAATGATGGCTCCTCTGACAATGTAGCATTCCCTCAGAGCTGGAACAGACTGTCAACCCAGTTTAGGAGTATTCACTTCTCACTGTAAGTAGCATCTTGAAGCAATAACACTGTCAGTTTTCAGGCAGATGCCAACCTGTTCAAAGTAAGTGAATTTATGCCTGCCTGAAGCATGTAAACAGGGCAACAGAAATCTGGAACTCTGGCTCACAACAGACTGCAGATGCAGGGGGACATTGAGAGCTTTCAAAACTGGTTGTGATAGGTTTGTGTTTTGCAAATACATCAAGGGATTTAGAACAAAGGCAGGATAATAAAACTGAGTAGCATACCAAGCATATATACATTTATCATAAGACATAGGAGCAGAAGTAGGTTATTCGGCCCATCTAGTCAGTCCTGCCACTCAATGACATCGTTAATTCTCAATTTCACTTGCCTACTTAATCTCCATTCCCTTACAAATTGAGCATTACTGAAATTGTCGTAATGTAATTTGACTAGTAATCCAGAGACTCAGGATAATGTTTCTGGGGATATGGGCTGAAATCTTGCAAGGATGAGCAGGCCATATTTGAATTCAATTAATTAATCTGGAATTAAAAGCTAGTCTAAAGATCACCACAAAACCATTGCTGTCACATCCCCTGACCTTTAGGGAACGAATTCTGCTGTTCTTATCTGGTCCGGCCTCCATGTGACTCCAGATCCACAACAATATGATTTACTCTAAAGTCCTCTTAGCAAGCCACTCAGTTGCCACTTCACATTCAAAAGGGCAATTAGGGATGGGCAACGAATACAAGGCTGGGCAATAACTGCTGGTCTGGGTCTGAAGAGAGAGTGGAAAGTCTTGGGTTGTTTTTCTTGGAGCAAAAGAGACTGATGTGTAAAATTATAAGGGGCAGAGACAGGGTAGACAGAAAGAAACTTTCCCACCTTAATGAGGGGGTCAGTGACCAGGAGGCATAGATTAATCGTAAGGAGTAAGAGGTTTGGAGGGGCATATGAGGAATAATGTTTTCACCAGAGGGTGGTGGGAACCTGTAAGGGTAGTAGAGGCAAAAACCCCCATAACATTTCAGAAGTATTTTAGTGTGCACTTTCAATGCCAAGGCGGAGAAGGCTATAGGCCAGGTGCTAGAAAATGGAATTAGAATAGTTAGGTGATTCTTTTAGACCGACGCATTCTTGATGAGATTAACGGCCTTTTTCTGTGTTGTAGACCTCTACGGCTTGCAATGCCCCTATCCCATGAATATATTTTTAAAAGGCTTGAATTGAACTGCGGAGCTACTCCCATAGGTTTTCAAAGACCATAAAATCATAACATACAGGCCAACTAGTCTGCTCTGCCATTCAATTATGGTTGATATGTTTCTCAGCCTCATTCCCCTGCCTTCTCCCCATAAGCCTCGATACCCTTACTAAGGAAACTGCACAGAGGGAAGGAGAACGATTGTGCTAAATATCTATTCCAACCATCATCGGTTAGGACATAGACTCATTCAGTTTTATTCCAATTATATGCAAATTTTCTCCAGTACTGACCAAGTTTATGCATAAAACAGTCCACAAGGGTGAGTTGGTGACATTTGAATTCAATTAATTAATCTGGATTTAAAAGCCAGTCTGAAGGTGACCACAAAGCCATTGTCATCAGGTCTTATTTGATTCACTCCTATCCTTTAGTCCCAGCTATTCATAAAACAAAGATACATCTAAAGTCCTCCAACCAGTCAGCCACTTGTTTAATCATATAAACATGCCAATGCTTAAAGACATTCAAATGCCTTGAACATCTATGTATTTGATATATTTATCACTACTGGGGTCACCGGCCCCTCAAGGCTTCTGCAAAGGGACCATGCCTCAAATATCTGTTGACATCTTGAACATGAGCAACCCAGTGTAAGATTTTATAATTCTGTTTTCAACTATCCAGTATATTTTCCTTAATCCTTTGTGATATGTACACACCACCTGGCAAAGTGAGCACTTTTGTTGCCCACCCCAAAGTGGTCTGGAGAAAGTAGCAATGAGCCATCTTCTTGAACTGCTGTGGTCTACTCTGTGGCCAATATAGTCTTGCTGGGCCATTTCAGAGGGAGCTTAAGAGTCAACCACATTGCAGTGGGTCTGGGGTCACATGTACTCACATGTAAAGATGGCCAATTTCCTTTGAATGTCTTTAAACATTGGCATGATCATATGATTAAACAAGTGGCTAAGCAACTTGATTTGATCTTAATTAAGTTTATTATTGTCACATGTACCTAGGTATAGTGAAAGGTTTTGTTTGGCGTGCAGTGCAGGCAGATCATACCATACAAAGTGCATTAGGGTAATAGAATAGAGCGAGGAATACAATGTTATGGAGGCAGAGAAGGTGCACAAAGAGCGAGGTCAATATTAAATTTGAAATTTGAGAGATCCATTTAGAAGTTTGATAACAGCAGGGAAGAAGCTGTTCTTGAACCTGTTGGTACATATATTTAAGTTTTTGTATCTTCTACCTTATGGAAGAGGTTGGAAGAGATTATGACCAGGATGGGAGGGATCTTTGATGATGTTGTCTGCCTTCCCGAGGCAATGAGAACTATAGATGGAGTCAATGATTGGAAGGTTGTTTTGTGTAATGGACTGGGTTGTGTTCACAACTCTCTAAAGTTTCTTATGGTCCTGGGCAGAACAGTTACCATACCAAGCTATGATGCATCTGGATAGAATGCTTTCCATGGTGCATCCATAAAAATTGGTAAGAGTCCTTATGGACATGTCGAATTTCCTTAGCCTCCTGAGAAAGAAGAGGCATTGTTGTGTTTTCTTGATCACCGCATCAGTGTGGGTGGACCAGGACAGACTGTTAGTGATTGTCACTCCTAGGACCTTGGTGTTGTTAACGATCTCCACCTCAGCACCATTGATGTAGACAGGGGCGTGCACTCCTCCTTGCTTCCTGAAGTCAATGACCAGCTCTTTCATTTTGCAGATGTTGAGGGAGAGATTAATATCTTTACACCACACCATCAGGCACTCTATCTCTTTCGTGTATTCTGTTTCATTGACAGCGTTTAGATGTATCTTAATTTTATAGAAGCATAGAACCCTACAGCAAGGAAACAGGCCATTTGGCCTATCGAGTCCATACCGATCCTCTGAAGAGCATCCCACCCACACCCTACATTTCCCACCCTAGACACTACGGGCAATTTCCCATGGCCAATCCACTTAACCTGCACATCTTTGGACTGTGGGAGGAAACTGGAGCACCCGGAGGAGACCTACGTGGACACAGGTAGAATGTGCAAACTCCACACAGACAGTCGCCCGAGTGTGGAATCTAACCTGGGTCTCTGGTTCTGTGAGGCAGCAGTGCTGACTACTGAGCCATCATGCCACCAGCAGATTTCCATCCATCATGAATCAGATGGGATTGTATGGTAATTTTTATGATCATAGCTATTGAGACGAGCTTTATATTTCAAACTTTCAGTCATTAGTATTACTTCCACCAGCTATCCTAGTGGAATTTGACCCTTGTCTCCTTGGCTAGAGCTCCACATTACGAGCAAGTAGTTATAACTGTTATAGTCTGCATTACAGTCCCTCCTATAATTTTCAAGATGATTTTCCTTAACAATGGATCACTACATTGAATATAAGCTGTAGGGTAATCAGGAGTAAATGTTGGTGATAAATGATTGGAGTAGTGTTATATATGCACAGGATAACACTGAAAGGAAGGCAACTTGAAATTCTGTCTTATAGAAAGCGTAATAATCAAAGCAAACATAAATTCACAAGAAATCCAAGGACAGATTGAAGGAGGAAGTTCCCTTGAAACAGTTCCTCAGGATAGTTCCAAGCAGTTTATGAACAATGGCTTAATCTGTGAACCGCAAACACTGCTAACTATTATGTGGCTGAATACAGCAGCCAATTTTCACACAAGATCTCACAACAGCAGTGAAACCAATTGGCAATTCATTAGTTTTTGGTAGAATTTCATTCGCAGTATTGGAAGCAAGGAAACATGGTTTAAATTGGTAGCAGGAATCTGACCTAGGGATCTACAGGCCCATTAGTCTGTTATCCCTAGGGAGTAAATTAAGCGAAACTTTTACTAAGGAGTAAGCCAGAGGAGCTACGATAAAGACTCAACATTATTAAGAAATAGCCAGAAAAGATTAATAAAAGGGAAACGCTGCTTAGCAAATCTCCTAGGGAGCAATTGTAACCTAGCCTGCCCAGTGAGGGGTTGATGGAATCCAATCAGTTGCACATTTAACACCCAGCTCTGTTTTACCCCTCCCCATTAACTTCTTACCCCTCATTAAATCCAACAGAGAAGGTCAAAAATCAGGTAACTGATTTGTGTGCATTCGTAATCCACTGGGCTTAAATTTGTCTCCATCCCACCTTTCTCCTCTGCAGACACTAATCAATTTTGTTCCTGTTGGAGCCTGCATTAAGCTGTACCTTGTCTTATATCTCCTCGGGTGTGGAAGAATTTGGTCTAGTTTGAGATCCCAATGGAGGAAGATGCACCATCATTATCTCTGGATAGTCTTAGCTGTGATATTTAACTAATCAATGTCATTTGGACTGATTGTTTTCTTGAAATAAAGAACATTGCATTAAAATGCGAGCCTCTTCTTATTAAGACTGGTGGTTCGTCCTCTACCACTGCTAATCAAATAGGGCCTTGGACTCAAACTTTTCAAGGAAGATTATTTTGTGATCAGTGGACATCACAGGAGCTGAGAGGCAACATCACTCTCAGGAATGATATCTTAATGTAAATTTGATAACTTTTCACTATCTTTTTGTGACAGCTATATAACCAATTTAGTTTTTGTTTTAGAAAGAGTAGAAGGTGGCAGCACTCTACATAATTCATCAGCTGGTCATAAAAACTGAAAATGCGGGAAAAACTCAGCAGGTCTAGTGGCATCTGTGGGGAGAGAAATAGAGTTAACATTTTGAGACCCATGTGACTCCTCTTTTTCTGAATCTGTTAAATGAAGATAGAAGAGCACCATAGAAAACTTTGGGGGAGAACATGACAAGAAATTTCCAAATGAAAATGAAAGAGCCTTGGGATAAATGCAGAAATTCAGGGTGGAATTGGATAAGTTGACCCTAGAGAGATACTTATCACTTCTCACCAATCACCAATTAAGCTCTGGGATCTTTCTGGACCTTCCTGTCTTGCCGACAGTTAAGGCCCTTAGGTCTAGGGGCAATTAGAGATACAAATGGCATGCAAAGGGGTAGGTCCTGAATGCCCTTGCTTCTAACCTCCTGCAAGCCCAATGACCTAGATCTCATGATAAGAAGATAACAAACATTTCACTTCTTACTGTTGGATCACCCAAGCATTAGGCAACTGACGGCCTTTAGAACCCAAAAGCTCCTGGCAGCTTCTTGCCACCCAAGATGCCAGTATTGAGATTTACAATACTCTGAGAAACTTGCCTGTGCTCTAGATGTCAGCTCTTAAGCTGACTGATACCTGATAGTAGGCTTTTATTTTTATTCATTCAGGGTGAGGGTGTCACTGACTAGGCCAGCATTTACTGCCCGTTCCTAATTGCCCAGAGGGCAGTTAAGAGTCAGCCACATTGCTGTAGGTCTGGAGTCACATGTAGGCCAGACCAGGTAAGGGTGGCAGTCTCCTTCCTTAAAGTACATTAGTAAACTAGATGGATTTTTCCTGACAATTGACAATGGATTCATGGTCAACATTAGACTCTTAATTCCAGATGTTATTCAATTCAAACTTCACCATCTGCCGTGGCAGGATTCAAACCCTGTTCTCCATTACCTGGGTTTCTGAATTAACAGCCCAGCAATAATACCACTAGGCCAGCACCTCCCCCACTGGTACTGGGGCTGGCGGTACTGTCCAATGTGGAGGGATTGGTTCGACTGGGCCTGTATTCCCTAGAGTTTAGAAATCAGGGGATCTCACTGAAAGGTATAAAATCCTAACAGGGCTAGACTAGACTAGATGCAGGGAGGATGCCTCTTCTGGTTGAGGACTCTAAAATCAAAGGTTACAGTCTCAAGATATGCCATTTAGGATTGAGAATAGAAAAACATTTATTTACTCAGATGGTAATCAACTTGTAGAGTTCACTAGCACAGAAGGTTGTGGAAGTTGGGTCACTGAACATGTTCAAAAAGGAGATAGAAAAGTTTAGATATTAAAGGCATCAAAAGGTATGTAGGGAAAGTGGGAAAATGGTATTGAGATAAAGGATCAGCCATGATCACATTCCATGGTACAGCTGGCTTGAAGGGTTGAAGTACCTTACTCCTGTTCCTAGTTTCGATGTTTCCAACACACCCACCACCATTACTTGACTGAAAATGTGAACACTATACTCTCAGTCATAGAGTCATACAGCATGGAAACAGACCCTTTGGTCCAACTTGACCATGCCAATCAAGTTTTCCAAACTAAACTAACCCCACTTGCCTGCTTTTGGCCCATATCCCTCTAAACATGTGCCTATCCAGATGTCTTTTAAATGTTGTAACTGTACCTGCATCTGCCACTTCGTCTGTCAGTTCATTCCATAGATGAACCACCCTCTGTGTGAAAATGTTGTTCCTTAGGTCCCTTTTAAATCTTTCTCCTCTCACCCTATTCTAGTTTTGAAATTCCCTACCCTGGGGAAAAGACCTTGGCTATTCACCTTTTCTATGCCCCTCATGATTTATAAATCTCTATAAGGTTACCTCTCAACCTCCTGCCCTCCGGGGAAAAGAATCCCAGCCTCTCCTTTCCCATAATCCTATAAAGAAGCAGGTGAAGAGGTAGCCTCACTTATAGATCTAACATAATAAAGACAAGCTGTGGACGTTACTACAAAATTACTCCAACCAACATGACCAGAGAACATGATTTTAGATAATTGGAAGGTATATTTAATACAGATGCATTTGAAAGCAAACTCAAAGACTCTGGGAGCATTGAAAATGCAACAGAAGTCGGTCTGAGTGAATTAGAATTCAAGAGGATGAATTTCAGTGAACTCTCTCAACCTTGATTTTTTTTTCACTCTCATGTTCTTTGGGATTACAAAAAGAAAGGGCAGACCTTGAAGCAGTTTAAAAAGGCTGTAGAGTTCAGACGATAGTTGCAAGCTCTTTCTTGATTGAAAAGCACAAAGAGAAAGGCTGCGGCCTACAGTGAAGACTGACACCAAGGTTTGGAGTGAGGAGGAGGAGGTAAATCAAAGCATTTTCTTTGTTCCCCACAGCCTCCTCAGTTAAATTACTACCTTACACTGTATCCACAGTACACCACCCTGAGGTGGAATAAATCTCAATAAATCCACGGTCCACAGATTACAATTCAATTCTTTTCCTCACTCATGTGATTTGATTGTCAATGCCATCCATCTGTTGTTACCAGCCAATGAAAATGTCCGTGTTATATTTGTGAGAAAGAATATCGCACTCCTGGGTCTGTTCAAATCGAAGAAGCAGATATCTGAGCGTCAACTTGAGCTGTGCCTTCGGCTATTAACAGTTAAGTCGCCACAGTTGCAAAGTACTGCAGTCCCATCAGAGATGACTGGTGACTGTTTAAATGTTACCACACCTCAGTTGAGGTGAGAGACTGAGACCTTCATGGCAACCACTACTGGTGCAGGAATGGAACCTGCACTGTTGGTGTCACTCTGCATTGCAAGTGAGCCACCCCACCAACTGAGCCATACAGTTCACTGCCAGCTGTATGTTTTCCCACCACACAGTCATGTACCCTATATATATTTTCTTAATTCACTCACAGGATAAGGGCGTCGCTGGCTCGGCCGGGTTTATTGCCCAACCCTAATTGTTCAGGGGGCAGTTAAGGCTAAACCACATTGCTTTAGGTCTGGAGCTACATGTCGGCCTGAGGGATGGCCGTTTCCTTCCCTAAAGGACATTAATGAACCAGATAGGTTTTTCCTGACAATTGACAATGGATTCCTGGACATCATTAGGACTCCTAATTCCAGATTTTTGTTGGATTCAAATTTCACCATCTGTCATGGCGAGATTCGAAGTTGGATCCCCAAAACAGTACCTGGGTCTCTGGGCTAACGGTCCCATGATAATACCACTAGAACATCACCTCCCTCTGCTGGCACCCTACTGGTATTATCCATTAAAGGTAAAGTTGTCATAGTCCGAGTAGACCATAGGCTGCTCTGTCATTAAAGCGAGACGACCAGTGGTGGTTTAATCTCAGGGTCACTGCACCTCAGACAAAGGGAGAGATTGAGAAGGTGGGACCTCCATGATAACCTCATCCAGTGTAGGAATTGTCATCACTCTGCATCACGTCTGAGTTATGCAACCCCCTAGTTCCCTGATTTGTTATCCTTTTTTGTGAAGGTTAAACTGGAAAATACCATTTGAAAGTCTGTCAACAGGACAGAATCGAGTTGGGGCACTGGAAGCAGGTAGGTACAGTGGAAAGGAACAGAAGACTTTACCTCCAAACATCACAGCACTGTGTTGCTGCCGGCTTGCTCATTCTTGACAGCTGTTGATGCAGACTTGTAAGTACAGTATCTTCACAAAGCTTCATTAGAGAGTATGTTGACAAAGTCTGAGCTGTCACTAAGAGTGATTAGATCAAGTGTGCTTCCACATGCATTTCTGATGCAGCGAATTCAAAAAATAATTGATTTCTTCAATTAGTAGAAAGAACATATTCGGGTGATCAATTTGTAAAATTCTAGGACCAGAAAATGACTCAAGGCTCTCATAAATCCTGATTATACCTTTTCATTATTTTGCTTAATAATGTTTGTACATAATTTATGAACATGTTGAACAGACTGAAAATATTTATAAATCAATCTGTAATTAATATAGTGATTTACAGATTCCTAATTTATCAAGGAAAATTAACGACAGGCACAGCTGAGAAGAAAATGATCAGATAATGGCTAAAAGATGATATGAAAAACTCATATGAAGTGTACTTAACTTGCCAAATTATGTTTGTTCAATTGAATACATAGAAGTGATGAATCTTGTTTTAATTAACGTCACATCATACGAATATTCAACTTGTCTTTGCAAAGTTTATGAAGTGCTAGTGATTAAGCATGGATCATAGTAAAGCGATGAATGATTCCAATCCAGTGCTAGAATTATGCATTTGGTCTGACTTTTCCAATATATTAAAACTATCAGAACTCTATGTTCTGTGGGTTTAAACAGTTATCTGAGATTCACACAGTGATTGCCAGTTGAATCAACTGCCCAATTGCATTCTGTGCAACTCTAGTGCTCAGAATCATAAAAAAAAATTGGCAACATAACTGCTGAGAGTTCCATTTTGGTCTAAGCACTACAAAAAATTCTGTAGTGTTAAGTTGAGAGAATTCAGAGAAAAGTTACGAGAACCTTGAATTGAAATGCATGGTTTATATTGACAATCTTTTATTTTTGGATTCATTCTTGGGAAATAAACATTTCTGGTGAAGCCAGCATTTATTACCCACCTTACCTGCCCCTCGAGAAGGTGTTAGTGGGCTGCATTCTTGAACTTTTTCAGCCCATTTGGTGTAGATGCACCCACAATGCTGTTAGGGAGGTGGTTGAAGAATTTTGACTCAGAAACACTGAAAGAACAGTGATATATTTCAAGTTAGGATGGTTTGTTGCTTGGAGAGGAATTTATTGGTGGTGGCACTCCCATGCATCTACTCACGTTTGGACCAAAAATAATGGGGAACACAGAGTTTAGTGAGAGGGAGGAACTGAAACAGAAATAGTATGAATAAAGAAATAACGTTAGGAAGTTGACAGAATTGAAGGCTGATAAATCCCCAAGGCCTGATTATCTACACCTCTAAGCACCTAAGGAAATGGCTCTAGAAATAATGAATGCATTGGTGGTCATCCTCCAAGATTCTTTGAACTTTGGAACAGTTCCTTAATATTGAAATGCACCCTAATATGACTCCACTATTTATAAAGGGAGGCAGAGAGAAAATAGGGAATTAATGACCTGCAAGTCTGATGTTGGTAGTGGGGAAGATATTAGAGTCTATTATCAAGGATTTTACAACAGAGCACTTAGAAAACAGTGGCAGACATTCGACATGGATTTACAAAAGGGAAGTCATGCTTAACAAACCTATTGGAATTCTTTGAAGATGTAACTAGTAGAATTGATCAGGGGAGTTATTAGATGTGCTACAAGTTGTCAAGTTGGTTAAGAAAGTTAAGTTGGTTAAGTTGGTTGAAAAGGTTGAGAAGTTTAGTATACTTACCTTCATTGTGCAGACCTTTGACTTTTGGAGTTGGGAGGTCTTGTTGAGATTCTACAGGATGTTGGTGAGGCCTCTTCTGAAGTATGGTGTACATTTCTGGTTGCCCTACTATAGGAAGTATACCATTAAATTGTAGAGGGCTCAGAATAGGTTTACCAGGACGTTGCTGGGATTGCAGGATTTCAGTTATTAGAAGAGGCTGGATAGGCTGGAACTTTTAATCCACTACAGCGTAGGAGGTTGGGGGTGACCTTATAGAGGTTTATAAAATCATGAGGGGCATAGATAAGGTGAATAGCAAGGTTCTTTTTCTTTGGGTTGGGGAATTCAAAATTAGGGGGCATATTTTTATGGTGACAGGAGAAAGAGAGGGGTAACATTTATACATAATGTGTGGAATGAACTGCCAGAGAAAGTGGTGGATGCACATACAGTTACAACATTTAAAAGACATTTATGTACATGAATAGGAAAGATTTGGATGAATATTGGACAAGTGCAGACAAGTGGGACTAGTTTAGTTTGGGAACATGGTCAGTGTGGGCTAGTTGGACCACAGGGTCTGTTTCCGTGCTGTATGACTCAGACTCTGTGTGGTTCATTTGAACTTTCAGAAGGCATCCAGCAAAATCCCATGTAAGAGATCAATGCATGAAATTAAAGTACGTGGAATTGAGGTGGAAAAAAATTGGTTAGCAGATATGAAACAAAGAGTAGGAATAAATGGGTCTTTTTCTAAATGGCAGGCAGTGACTAGCTGGGTACCACAGGGGTCAGTATTAGAACCTGACGGTTCACAATATATATTAATAATTTAAATGAGGGAACGAAATGCAATATTCAAAAGTTGTAGATGATAAGAGCTGGGTAGAAGAGTGAGCTGTGAGTTGGATAGAAAGATGCTGGGGTGTAATTTGGACAGGCTGAGTGGACAAATGGATGGCAGGTGCAGTAGAATGTGAATAAATGTAGCAAAATGTGAAAGTAGATTATAAGTTGAATGGCTGTAAGTTGAGGGAGGGGAATGCTCAATGAGCCCTGGATGTCCTTGTGCACCAGTCACTGAAAGTAAGCGTGTGAGTGCAGCAGAATTCCCAACCTCTGACCTATTTCCATTGCACTGTATTTATACACCTTGTCCTTTTCAGTATATGGTCAATGGAACTCTCCAGGATGTTGTTGGTGGGGAATTATAAATGGCAATGCCAGCGAATGTCAAGGGGAGGTAGTCAGACATGTTGGAGACACAACCTCTGTTGGTTGTCACAAAAATGCATCTGGTTCATCAACGTCCTTTAGGGAAGGAAATCTGCTGTCTTCGCCTGATCAGACCTACATGTGACTCCAGACCTAAAGAAATATGATTGGCCTTTAACTGTCCTCTGAGGAATTAGAGATGGGCAATAAATCCTGGCATCACCTCCATCCCATAAATGAATTTTACGAAAAGATGTTCATTACCTGCTACTTGGATGACGTGAAAGTTACTGCCACTTATCAGCACAAGCCTGTTTATTGCCATGGTCTTGCTGTACACAAACATAGACTGCTTTCATGCCCAGGGGATTGCAAATGGTGCTGGGTATAAAGTCACAAACAGCAATGTCTGGAAATCCATGTTATTCTGCACATGTGTGGACTCCCAAAGCTACTGCCAGTTTCAGTCAAGCAATGACAGTAAACATCAACATTTCAAAGTCATTTTCACTGGAAAATCTGGGCCACAGCTCAAAGTTAAGAACATTAGAAGGCAACATTTTACGGAAAAAATTGATAGAAAGATGAAATAAATGATCACAGTGAGTATTGGAGGAAATGCCAGTGCATATATCAACTAAGAACTAGAGGGCACAACTATATGATAGTTTCAAATAAATCTTTCAAAGAAATTAAGAAATGAAATTATCCATAATGGTTGAATACGCAATTGCCTTTCTCTGTGAAGCAAAGAGGATTGTTGCAATTAATGGCTGGTTAAGTACATGAGACAGGAAGACTGATAGGTGAATAACAATACTGAAGTAGACTGGAGCAGGCTCAAGTCGACACATCAGCATGAAGTAAAGGAGTTGGGGCATTACATTGAATTTGGACAGGAAGTTGGTGAGGCCTCTTCTAGAGTACTGTGTTCTCTTGGTCTTCCTCTTATAGGAAGGATATTATTAAGCTGGAGAGGTTTCAGAAGAGATTTACCAGGATGTTGCAGGGAGTGGAAGGTTTTAGTTACAAGAAGATGCTGGATAGGCTGGGACTTTTTTCACTGGAGCGTAGGAGGTTGAGAGGTGACCTTATAGAGGCTCATAAAATCATGAGGGGCATAGATAAGGTGAATAGCAGGTGTCTTTTCCCTAGGGTGGGGTATTTCAAGACTGGGGGCATAATTTTATTGTGAGAGGAGGAAAATTTAGATAAGATATGAGGGGCAATTTTTTTTTACACAGCATGGGTCATATGTGAAATGAACTTGCAGGGGAAGTGGTGGATGCGGGTACAGCTACAACATTTAAAAGATATTTGGATAAGTACATGAATAAGAAATATTTGGAGGGATATGGGCCAAGTGCAAGCAGGTGGGACTAGTTTACTTTGGGATTATGGTTTGCATGGACGGTTAGACCGAAGGGTCTGTTTCATGCTGTATGAGTCTATGACTCTATGAAGAGAAAGACTCGCAATTATAGAATGCTTTTCATCACAGCAGGACATCTCAATGTGTTTTACAGGCAAATAGATGTTTTTGAAATATAGACACTGTAGGAATACAGGAAACCTATCTGTTGATTGGTGCATAGCAAGGCCCCACAACCAGCGATTTGAGAATGGCCAGATCATTTGTTTTTAGATAGGTACTGGCCAGAACACTAGCAATAATTGTCCCGTTATTGTGCCATGGGATGTTTTATGTCCACTTGAGGGGGCAGAAGGACGTCAGTTTAGCATTTCATCTGTAACTTAATTCTTCTGAAACAGCAGTGTCTCCTCAGCACAGGCATATCAACCTTTATGCAGCGTGCAAGTTGCTAGACTGGAATTAGAACTATCAACCATCAGAAGGCAGCAGTGCTATCAAATGAAATACAGCCCCTATTAAGTCAAATGGCTTGTTTCTATGATGTGCAAATATAATAATATTGAGGGTGTCATGCAATAGGTAGTGTCCTTGCCTCTGAGCCAGTAGCTCTGGGTACAAGTCCCACTCAAGGACTTGGTGACCAAGGAAGGTAATGGTCATTATGCAGCCAAACAGGTTGAATATCAAACTGCAAGTTCTTCCAACTCCTATTCAGTCACAGGGCATGGACACCCCTGGCCAGGCCAACATTTTTTGCCTGCCCTAAATCACCAGGACGGCAGTTAAGACTCAACCACATTGCTGTGAGTCCGGAGGTCCATGTAGGTCAGACCAGGTAAAGGTGGCAGTTTCCTTCCACAAAGGATATTAGTGAAACAGATGGGGCTTTCCCCCACAATTGGCAACAGTTTAGTCGTCATCATTACACTCTTAATTCCACATTTGTCATTGAATTCAAATTCCACCATCTACCCGGGCAGGATTCAAACCCAGGTCCCCAAAATATTACCTGATTCTCTGGATTAATAGGCACAAGATAACACCACTAGGCCATCACCTCCCCAACTCAGGTAGGTGAACAGTAAGAATGGGAGAGATTCCTAGTCAGCTATGAGACAGAAAGCACATTGGGACTCCTATCTTCACTATCCACAACTGCAAACTCCAAAATGTATGTTACCACATCAAGGATCCGTTACATTGATGACTGTATCAGCGTCACTTTGCGCTCCCACGAGGAGCTTGAACAGTTCATCCACTTCACCAACACTTTCCACCCCAATCTTAAGTTCACCTGGACCATCTCTAACACCTCTCTCTCCTTCCTGGACCTCTCTATCTCCATCTCTGCCAACCACCTAGAAACCGATATCCATTTCAAGCCCACCAACTCCCACAGCTACCTAGAATACACCTCCTCCCACCCACCTTCCTGCAAAAATGCCATCCCCTGTTCTCAATTCCTTTGCCTCCACTGCATCTGCTCCCAGGATGAGGCATTCCACCCACACACATCTCAGATGTCCTCGTTTTTCAAGGACCGCAACTTCCCCCCATCAGTGGTCAAGAACGCCCTCCACTGTGTCTTCTGCATTTCCCGCAGCTCATCCCTCACACCCCCTCCCCGCTACAACAACCAAAACAGAACTCCCCTTGTTCTCACGTACCACCCTACCAATCTCCAGATCCAACGCATCATCCTCCGACACATACGCCATCTGCAATCCGACCCCACCACCAAAGACATTTTTCCCTCCCCACCCTTATCTGCTTTCCGGAGGGACCACTCTCTCCATGACTCCCTTGTCCGTTCCACACTCCTCTCCAGCCCCACCACACCCAGCACTTTTCCCTGCAACCGCAGGAAGTGCTACAACTGCCCCTACACCTTCCCCCTCAACCCCATCCCAGGCCCCAAGAAGACTTTCCACATCAAGCAGATGTTCACCTGCACATCTCGTTGTGGCCTCTTTTACATCGGGGAAACCAAGCAGAGGCTCGGGGACCGCTTTGCAGAACACCTACGGTAGGTTCGCAATAAACAACTGCACATCCCAGTCGTGAACCATTTCAACTCCCCCTCCCATTCCTCAGATGACATGTCCATCCTGGGCCTCCTGTAGTGCCACAACGATGCCACCCAAAGGTTGCAGGAACAGCAACTCATATTCTGCTTGCGAACCCTGCAGCCCAATTGTATCAATGTGGACTTCACAAGCTTCAAAATCTCCCCTCCCCCTTCCGCATCCCAAAACCAGCCCAGCTCGTCCCCGCCTCCCTAACCTGTCCTTCCTCCCACCTATCCCCTCCTCCCACCTCAAGCCCCACCCCCATCTCCTACCTACTAACCTCATCCCGCCCC
>NC_063367.1:14172791-14207068 GCF_021869965.1 Rhincodon typus | reverse complement strand
CTTGTTATCTCAGATTCTCCAGCATCTGCAGTTCCTACTATTTCTGTTACCACGTCAACTGAGTGATCTATAAACCCAGCAGTACAAAGACAGCTTTGTTAGTAAATGGGATTTGGGGCTATTAGTTCTAAAGTCAGAAGTGACAATACAATTGGTTATTTGGTCTTGTTTGACTAATTGTTCCATTGTGCCCATGACATCACTACACCACAGTAAAATAAGAAGTAAGGGTGCCTCAAAGGATTTAATAGTCAAGAATGCTAGACTAGTTTCTGAAGTTATCAAAAGTGTTAATATTTCATGAAAAACTCTGTGCGTCTGATTCAGTCCAATAGATCTTCCTGCGTCCAGTTCTGGTCACCCTGTTACAGGAAAGATGTTATTAAGCTGGTGAGGGTTCAGAAGAGATTTACCAGGATCTTGCCAGGAATGGAGGATTTGAATTGTAAAAGAGAGGCCGGATAGGCTGGCACTCTTTTCACTGGAGCTTCGGAGGTTGAGGGGTGACCTTATAGAGGTTTATAAAATCACGAGGAGTATGGATAAGGTGAATGGCAGGTGGAGGATTTCAAGACTAGGGTACATATTTTTAAGGTGAGAGGAGAAAGATTTAAAAAAGACGCAAGAGGCAATATTTTCACACAGAGTGTTTCATCCGTGGAATGAACTTCCAGGGGAAGTGGTGGATGTGGTTACAATTACAGCATTTAAAAGACATTTGGCTAAGTACATGAATGAGAAATGTTTGGAGGGATATGGGCCAAATGCATGGCAGGTGGGACTAATTTAGTTTAGGATTATGTTCGGCATGGACTGGTTGAACTGAAAGGTCTGTTTCCATGCTGTATGACTTTATGACTACGACTCTATGACTCTATAACAGTAAATTTAATGCACTGAACACAATCCTGCCGAGTTTCAGGTCCCACTGCAGTTAGACACGCCTCCGTAATGCTGATTTCTAAACCCGAGTTTATCGAGTACTATGACTCCTGAGCTCATGATCCAACAGAATGTTGTGAGTTCAGTGTCTCTTAATCCTGTCCTCTGCTTGGCTCAACAAACTGCGAAGCTAAATCGAACTTCTCTACATTAACTCCAACATGAATATTCATACAGTACTGTGCCTCAGAGCATTTGAATAAAAGCAAAACACTGTGGATGCTGCGAATCTGAGCTCAACTCAGAGAATGCTGGAGAAACTCAGCAGGTCTGACATCATCTGTGGAGAGAGGAACAAAGTTAATGTTTTGAGCCTGGTATGACTCTTTTTCAGCTCTGATATGTTGAAGAAGTCATACCAGACTCGAAAGGTTAACTGTTTTTCTCTCTCAAAGACGCTGAGAAGTTTCTCTAGCATTCTCTGTGATTGTCCTAAAACATTTCACAGACAATAAGCAAAATAAAAGCAAGATTCACACTGTTCTAAAGGAGAAGACATTAGGTCAGGCAATCAAATACTGGGTCAAGGGAAAAGGCTTCTAAGATGTTGTTTTAAAGGAGGAAAGAGAGGTAGGTTTAAAATTGGCTTGAATGACAAATCGATGATTTTATAGGTGAGCTAGCTGAAGGCACAGCCTCCAAATTGTCAGGGAACAGAAAGTATCAGGGGTCTATACTGGAGGAACATAGAGATCAGGGAAAAGTAATAGAGCCATAGAGATGTATAGCGTGGAAACAGGGCCTTTGGTCCAACTCGTATGTCGATCAGATGTCCTAAATTAATCTAGTCCCATTTGCCAGCATTTGGCTCATATCCCTCTAAACCCTTCCCATTCATATACCCATCCAGATGCTTTTTAAATGTTGTAATTGTACCTAACTCCACCACCTCCTTTGGCAGCTCATTCCACACACGCACCACTCTCTATGTGCAAAAGTTGCCCCTTAAGTCCCTTTTAAACATTTCCCCTCTGACTTTAAACCTACACCCTCTAGTTTTGGACTCCCTCACCTAGAGAAAAGACCTTGGCTATTCACCCTTTCCCATGATTTTATAAACTTTATAAAGGCCACCCCTCAGTCTCCGATCTTCCAGGGAAAATAGCCCTGTCTATTCAGCCTCTCCCTATAGCTCAAACGCTCCAACTCTGGTAACATTTTAGCAAATCTTTTCTGAACCCTTTCAAGTTTCACAACATCCTTCCTATAGCAGGGAGACTGGAATCGAAGTTGAGGAGTTTACAGAGGTAAATAGACAATGTTACATTCGTCTGCTCAATACCATCGCACTGATCATACATTAAGGATTAGCAGAATGATGATGTGCACGCTTTATTTGAAAATATGATTGTAGTTACTTTTAATCAATCAGTTCAGACATGTCATGACATGTCTGAGTCCAGTGGGACTTTAATACAGACCGTCTGGGGGACTGAGAGGTTATGTCGAACACAACTGGTCTGTAGTGTTAGATAAGACAATTAGTAACTAAAAGGATTAACAGACATCCAGAGATAAGCTCCTCCCAGAAGGATATAGAATACAGACTTTTGAATAAAGGAGTTGGGAATGTACAGAACGGTGATGAAGCCTCTTCTGGAGTACTGTGTTCAGTTCTGGTTGCCCTGTTATAGCAAGGATACTATCAAGCTGGAGAGGGTTCAGAAAGGATTTATCAAGATGTTGCCGGGAATGGAAGGTTTGCGTTCAAGGGAGAGGCTGAGTAGGCTGGGGCTTTTCTCACTGGAGCACAGGAGGTTGAGGGGTGATCTTATAAAAGTTTTTAAAATCATGAGGGGCATAGCTAAGTTGAATGGCAAGTGTTGTTTCCCTCAGATGGGGGTGTTCAAAACTAGGGGACATATTTTTAAGGTGGGAAGAGAAAGATTTAAAAAGGACATGAGGGGCAACATTTTTACACAGGGAGTGGTTCGTGTATGCAATGAACTTTCAGAGAAAGTTGTGGATGCAGGTACAGTTACAACGTTTACAAGACATTTGGATAATTACTTGAATAAGAAATTCTTGGAGGGACATGGGCAAAGCAGGTGGGACAAGTTTAGTTTGGTCTGCATGGCTTGTTTGGACCAAAGGTGTGTTGTATAACTCTATGACCCTATGATTATTCCCTGCAGAAATTAACCAGTTTAATACAAGTTCACCTAAGTGCTAAATACCATGTAAAGGTAAAGAGACCCAGAGACTGCTCGCTCAGTAGAGAGAAACAACAGATAGAGGTTTAACCTGATGGTCACCATGCCCCAGGTGAGGGATAGGTCGGGAAGGTGGGATCTTCATGGTACCCTCAGCTGGTGTGGCCAGACAATAATGTGTATTTACTCTTTAAAGGTAGCCTGAGATCTCACAAGAAACTATCATTTGACACAGATGTAACAAAACTAGCTATTAAATAATATGTAATAAACCTATCATGTTGAACAAGACCAAATCTCTCTTCTGCTGATGACTTATGTCATCCTTCCCCAAGTGATATTAATAATGTAGAGTATTGCCAGCAAGAAAGATTAGAGTGAGTGAATCTACTCAAGCCATCTCAGATAGCACTGGTGCTTATCAGATACCATATAGGACTGAACTTTGTTCTGTCGACAGACAACATGGAATTATACGTCCCACCTTAGGGTGGCACAGTGGCTCAGTGGTTAGCACTGCTGCCTCACAGTGCCAGGTCCTGGGTTCAATTCCACCCTCGGGT
Source organism: Rhincodon typus (assembly GCF_021869965.1). Taxonomy (NCBI): domain Eukaryota; kingdom Metazoa; phylum Chordata; class Chondrichthyes; order Orectolobiformes; family Rhincodontidae; genus Rhincodon; species Rhincodon typus. The sequence continues at coordinate 14,203,410 of NC_063367.1, read as the reverse complement.
GACTGTCTGTGTGGAGTTTGCACATTCTCCCCGTGTCTGTGTGGGTTTCCTTCAGGTGCTCCAGTTTCCTCCCACGGTCGAAAGATGTGCAGGTTAGGTGGATTGGCTGTGCTAAATTGCCCGTAGTGTTCAGGGATGTGTAGATCAGGTGCATTATAAGGGAATGGTTCTGGGTGGGATTCTCTGGTGGTCGGTGTGGGCTTGTTGGGCCAAATGACATGTCCCCACACAGTAGGGATTCTATGAACTTCTCTCATGGTGGGCAGTGACAGACTGCTGTTTCATATATGCCTCCTTAAAGATACATCACAACAAAGTGGAGTAAAACCATTGAAGAACTTGAACCCCCAACCTGTTCCACAATTATTTTTTACCCTTAAAGTAACCATCCAGTACCCATTTGATTTCATCCATCTTCAACCCTCTCACACAAAGTATTCCACAATGTACACTTAGAATCATAGAGTAATTGAGCTGTATAGCATGGAAACAGACCTTCTGGTCCAACTGGTCAATGCCGACCAGACACCCTGAATTCATCTCGTCCCATTTGCCAGCATTTGGCCCATATCCCTCTAAACCTTTCATATTCATATACCCAAACAGATGCCTTTTAAATGTTGCAATTGTAGCAGCCTCCACCGCTTCCTCTGGCAGCTCATTCCCTATACACATCAGAGCATCCCACCCAGACCCATTCCCTTATAATGCACCTAATCTACACATCCCTGTGTGAAAATGTTGCCCCTTAGGTCTCCTTTAAATCTTTCGCCTCTCACCTTAAACCTATACCCTCAAGTTTTGGACACCCCTACCCTGGGTTAAGACCTTGGCTATTCACCCTATCCATGTCCTTCATGATTTTATAAACTTCTATAAGGTCACCCCTTAGCCTCCGAAATTAAATCAATTTTCCATTGCTACAACATCCCCATCCTGTCTTAAACATAGTAATTCTGGCTTCCTTATCATTAAGATGGTCTAACGGGTGCTCCACTGTATTTGGAAGTCAGCTTATATTTATCCAGGCAACTTGCTCTCAGTTACTGCCTTTGAATGAAAAGTGAGGGGTATTCCATTCCCAACACCGTAAACTGTGAATGCGATGAGCACAAACTCAAATACACTGAAAAGATTACTTTTTTTTGGAAAGAAATTAGCAAATAACGTTAATAATACAGACTTCCTACATTGGCCAGAGCTGAATCATTGAGAAATTTCACCAAATGTGTGTTGTAAATTGCAAAGGAGATCAGCATTCTGCATTCAGCAATCCCCAGGACTTCCACTTACTCAAGAGTTCAGTTTGCAGACTATTAAATCATGTCAAAAGCCAAGGCAGAAAACATAGTGCACAGTGGGGAGCTTGCTGAAGGAACACATCATCATAATAAAGTCCCAGTACAGGGGAGTGATCTCCAGGAGAGCAATGTATATTATTGCAGATTATTCGCGCACCAAGGCACAAAGCTTCTACAGAATTTCCATTTTTAAAACTGATCTTCAAAACACTCAGCATTTTCACTTATGTTTTATTTTGCTGCTCTCATTTTATACTGCAGTGTATTCTTATGGTCTGTAAGCAGCAATGATGGAAAATTATGGCACAGGTCTTTCACACATGTAGCTGCAGCTGGTTTCTAATGCATTCACAATGAGCCTGTCCATGCTGCAAAGGCACAGCCTAGAACCTTATGTTCCTTTGTTGGCCCATTTTGCGGGCAGTCACAGAAGGGAGCACTGATTCTCTTCCAGACTAATGGTCTTCTGCTCCATGAACACTACCTTCTTCCAATTTGCACACTGTGTTGACCTACAATTTCTGGTCCCTAGCCTGCAATGTCTCAACTGCTGTGTAGCTGGTGAGATAATAGCCAATAGAATTCAAACACACTTATCATCTAATCCCTACATTGTGGAAACAGGCCATTCGGCCCAACAAGTCCACACCGGTACTCCAAAGAGCTACCCATTCAGACCAATCCCTCTACCCTTTCCCTGTAAGCCTGCATTTCCCTTGGCTAATCCACCTAATTTACACATCCCTGGACACTATGGACAATTTAGCATGGCCAATCCACCTAACTCACACATCTTTGGACTGTGGGAGGAAACTGGAGCACCTGGTGGAAAGCTACGCAGACGCAGGGAGAGCGTGCAAACTCCACACAGACAGTTGCCTGAGGGTGGAATCAAACCATTGGCGCTGTAAGGCAGCAGTGCTAACCGCTGAGCCATCATGCCACCCTGTAATCTGCATATGGACTGAGTACTGGTCTGCTGGCAAAATTGTTCCCTTCCGCCACTCCTTGACTTTGCAATACACCAATTTATTGCCCAGTGAGATCATATTAGCCGAGGCCCTTTCAGGTGAACATTAAAAACAAGCTATGGCTCTGTCTTAAAAATGAGCAGAGGACTTATCCACAGTGTCCTCACCAATAGTTATGCCTCAATCAACAGCACAAGACAACAGATTTTCTGGTCATTTATCAGATTATATGATAATATATTACATAAGGGGTGACAAAGTGGCTCAATGCTTAGCACTTCTGCCTCACAGTGCCAGGGCTTGATTCCAACCTCGGGCAACTGTCTGTGTGGAGTTCGCACGTTCTTCCCATGTCTGCGTGCGTTCCCTCCAGGTGCTCCAGTGTCCTCCCACAAAAGAAATGCTGGTTAGGTGGATTGGCTGTGCTAAATTGCCCATAAAGCCCAGGGATGTGGAGTTAGGTGGGTTGAACTATGGTAAAAATTAAAAACTATGGTTGACTCTGGGTGGGATGCTCTTCAGGGGGATGGTGCAGATTTGATGTTGAATGGCGTCTTTCTGCACTGCAGAGTTCCAACACAAGGAGTAATCTATGTCTTGCTGTGTGGAACTTATCTGCTGTGTTTCTTATCTTACAATAGTGACTAAACATGAAAAGCACTGCATTGGCTACAAAGCACTTAGAGACGTCACAGGTTTACAGAGTTTTTTCATTTACCGACTTGTTGGTTCTTGCGTTATCATATGACACATCATCCTTTCTCAGCTCTCTCCTGCTGCTGTCCTGCCATTGAAGGGGCACCGGGATACAATTATAAGACAGAGAGAGGGAAGGAAGTTAATAAAGGAAAGAAAGAAAGCAGGATCAGACAGGAAACACCAGTTCATATCGTACCTTTGTGGTCTCACTAGAAGGCAAAATGCCACACATTCCTGGCTCATTATTCATGTGGGAGAATTTTGGGATGCTATTTCACCATGGGGTATATCCGAATTAAATTCAATTCTTTCCTCATCAGAAACCTATGGAGATATTCTGCTGTATGATACTATGTCTACATCTGTGAGTTTGGGTTCAAGGCAAGGAGAAGGCAAAGTCAAGAATTATCTACAGATTTTGGCTCCTTTATTACACTGTTCCTTCCATGTTAAACACTACAGTTCGTGATATCAAGAGATATACCAAGCTCCAATCTTACTGCCACATTATTGAAATTCTAATATTCGTTGGTCTACTGTAAATGCTTCCCTGCATATGTTTCTAATTATCAATTAGCTAGACTTCAGGTTTTGGCTTAGATCTCCATGTGTTTTTCTCTCCATCCTAAACTCCACCCAGTGAAGAGCTCTAAGGTTCTAAGGCCTTTGCAGACCAGGACAAATCTCGAGTCCTCCCACTTAGTGGAGAGGGAAGGATTGAATCTTACAGAAGGGTAGAGAGTTAGGATCCTGCAATTTCCCACCTCTATCCTAGTACCCATTCCACAGCCAACTGAGGCAATTAATGACCACTTAATGGCCTTATTCCACTGCCGTTTGCATTGTCCCAGGAGTGAGTGAGGGCTCAGTATCAGTGAGCACAACAAGAAACTCTAACATTTTGCTTGCAAGCTCTGGGGATGGAGATCATCATTATTTAAGGATCCAGCGTCGGTAAGGGGTCTGTGGTACAGTCGGAGGGCTGGGTTCCAGTCGCACTTGCTCCAGAGGTGTATCATAACATCAGTGAATAATAGCTAAGTTTTGTCCCAGTGACAAGATTGGCATCTGGTCAAGGAAAGGATCCAGTGTGTGTTAAACTGATTTCTGGTCAGCGTGGACAAATTGAACTGAAGGTCCAGTTCAATGCTGTATAACTCTATGACTCTATGATCACTGAACTAAGCCAAATTGATGAATGAATGTTTTTGGAAATACTTTTTGCAACTATCATGTTTTTGCTTTCTTTCCAACCTTTAGCATCTATTTACTAACAGTAACTATCCATCACAATGAGCTTTCAGTGCCCGCTCGCTGCCAACATGTGGTTTATGATATGTTGATCCATGTGACATGTATCACAAAGAGTTTTTGTGAGACAGATGTCTAGAAGTTTATTTACAACACTGACTTTTTACAAGGCTATGTTATCACAAGCACATGCAGCTTCTCTGGGCCCTGCACTTACTGATGTTACTGTACCTTCATACACATGGCTAACTCTAAGATACAGAAAGAGTTACTAAGGTGCTGTGGCTACCTGTATACTGGAATGTTGTGATGTCAGGTAACCTTCATAAACAGATAAGTTTGTTAGGTTTGTAATCTACACCATGATACAACACTTATCCTTATGTTTTAGTTATGGTTCATTTGGTATCATATGTGGCTCTCGCTCGGAATTTTTACATAATCATGTCTGATCCTCTATCTCCATGACATATTCTCACATTCTCCCCTTGATGCCCTTAATATCTAAAATCGTGAACCTCCATTTTTATCAAATTATTCAGGTGTATAGGCCAAAGTTTAATGATGAATGGAAGTGAGTTCACAAATGAGCTGGTATAGATTCTGCTCTACTTACCGAGTTGTTTGACTAATTTTAAGAAACCTGGTTGGATATTGGGAAATTCTGAATTTCCATGGCCTGCAGACAGAATCAAAAGAAGCAGGTAGATCGATGCAAAGCATGGAATAAAACATGAGAAGTCAGAGTCAGTATTCAATTTATTCAGTGTGAACCACACGTATGCAACTGAATGGCTCAATATCAATTTTGTGTTGAAAGATGGGCAAAGTAATGGAGATATAGGATAATCTTCCATCTGTTAATATTAGTTGAGTGAGCTTTGATTTCACTGGTGAAATCCCCCTTTTGTGACCATTCTGCAGTACGCAAGAAATGACACAGAGACAGGGATGTATTGATAGTGTCAAGATAATCAGTAACTTAGAAGTCCAGACTAAAGTTTTGGGTACAAAGGTTCAAATCCCATCATTGAAGCAGGTAAGAGTATATTTAATTTATAATCTGGAATTGAAAGTTAATGTTAGAAATGGTGACCATGAAACTAGCACTGACTGTCATAAGCATTAATCCGGTTCACTATATAATGTCCATTCAGGAAGAAAAACTGATGTCCTTCGGGAACAAAAACAAAGTTGCTGGAAAAGCTCAGCAGGTCTGGCAGCATCTGTGAAGGAGAAAACAAAGTTAACGTTTCAAAATGTTAACTCTGTTTTCTCCTTCACAAATACTGCCAGAGCTGCTGAGCTTTTCCAGCAACTTTGTTTTTGTTCCGATTTACAGCATCTGCAGTTCTTTCGGCTTTTATTATGTCCTTCAGGGTATGGCTTAAAGCTTACTGTCTACAGCAGACACCTCAAATCATTGGAATAGTACCACCAATGCTGCCTATGCAAGATCCTGCAAATTCATTGGGAAGAAAGATGCACCAACACTAGCGTCTTCAACCAGGCCAACATTCCCAGCATCGAGGCACTGAAGACTCTTGATCAGTTGAGATTCCCTGAGCAGGTGCTCTATTCCCAGCTTCAAAATAGCTGGTGAGTCCCAGATAGACAGAGGAAACGTTTCAGTGATACCCTCAAGGCCTCACTGGCAAAGTACGGCACTCCCACAGACACAGGGAGGTGATGGTCTAGGTCTAGTGGTATTATCACTAGACTGTTAATTCAGAGACCCAGATAATGTTCTGGGGACCGGGGTTCAAATCCTGCCACGGCAGATGGAGGAATTAAGTGTCGAATGATGACTGTGAATCCATTGTCGATTGTTGGAAAAACCTATCTGATTCACTAATGTCCTTTCGGGAAGGAAATTTGCCATCCTTACCCTGGTCTGGCCTACATGTGACTCCAGACCCATAGCAATGTGGTTGACTCTGAACTGCCCTCTGGGCAATGAGGGATGGGCAATAAATGCTGCCCTAGCCAGCAACACCATCATCCTGTGAATAAATAAAGAAATTAAAAATCTGGGAATCACTGGCCCCAAAGTGGAGGAGGAGTATCCGGGAAGGCGTCGAGCACTTTGAGACTTGCCATTAAGAAACAGCGGAAGTCAGGTAAAAACAGCATAAGGAGCATGCAGCCACACCAATACCCCATCTACCCCTTCTCATGACCACCTTCTGCCTCAAGTGTAACAGAGACTACAGCGGCCGCAGTGGTCTGTACAGCCATCTACAGACTTGCCCTGAGAGTAGAAGAGAGTCATCCTCCAATGAATGATGACAGCTTATGTTGAACAACATCGGAAACGGCCCAGAACGTCAGTCATTCACTTCAAGGTCAATCGGGGATGGTCTTGCCATCAATACCCACACCCCAAAAAAGCATGTTTGAAAAGAACGAATGCCATCAAAATTGATGACTGTAAACTGCATAATGTAAACTTTATTTAGGTGTAGACAATTACCTTTACATATCATTGTAAACCAACACATTATATACTCTGTTCCTCGTGTACAGTAAGGTACCATGTAAATGCTACATGGGTTGGTAGTAGTGGTAATGTTGCTGGACTAGTAATTCAGAACTCTACATTAATGTTCGTGGGACATTGGTTCAAATTCCACCATGGCAGAAATTTGAAAAATTAAAAGTCTAATGATGACCGTGAAAGCATTGCCAATTGTCATTAAAAGAAAGAAAAAAATCTGGTTCACCTAATGTCGTTTAGTGAAGGAAATCTGCCATCCTTACCTGATCTAGCCTACATGTGACTCCAGGCCCACAGCAATGTGGTTTGCCCTCTGGGCAACTCTTTGCCCTCTGGGCAATTTGGGATGGACAATAAATGCTCATCTAGCCAGTAATGCCTGTATCCCATGAATGAATTGAAAATATGTAGCACAGGTTGCAAGGGTGTAGGGGCAGAGCAGTTTGCAAAATAACCAGGAAAATTACACAAGTTGCAAGTCATTTACAGTGAACTACTTTGCTGGGCAAATAACTGATGAAGTTTGGTCCTGCTGTTATTATTATTGCAAATTACCACACTCTTACAAAGATGAAGCGAGCTTTCCCTGTGTGGTTCACAAGTCACAGAGGCAGCATTCTTAATAATCATGAGGAAGTGTCTCAAATTAAATTGATTCCTCTTCACTGTCATTACAGAATTTCATGAATGCCAGAGAGATTTGGAGAAGATGCATGTAATTCCTGAGTATGCAAAGAATTGTCTGGTAATGTCTTTTGTGGCCTCAGGGACCAATTGCACAGCTGCCACCTTATCCAGGACAAAATTAGTTGCAATGGCTTCTTGCTTCATGTTTCTGCTGGGCCCTGTGAAAATTCAAACATTGAGATTAATTCCATTTCCAATTTGAGAAAAAAAATGTAACATCAAATGTAGGAATAGAGAAAATAAGACACATAGGTCGCATAATTTATTGGCTGTTCTGGAACCAATGAGGCTGGAATTATGGTGAGTAGCGGCATAAAGTCTGATGATGACTGTGAAACCATTGGATCCTGGATGAGTCGCGGTGCAGGGGGATCAAGTGCTCAGCGTTGAAGAGAGAGTTCAACTAGTCAAGTTTAAATGGGCAAATGCAATTGAGGCACAGATCAGTCCTATTCCAAAAGAATGGATCAGCAGGTTTGAATGGCCTCTTCCCACTCCTAACCTTTCTATGATGTCACACTTGGCTTATAGGAAAATGGTCCTGTTGTTGGAGGTCAGTCATCTTTCTACAGGACATCCTAGGCCCAATCAGCTGATTCATCGATGACCTTGCCTCCATCACAAGGTCAGAAGTGGAGATGTTCACTGATGATTACACAATATTCAGCACCATTCATAACATCTCAGATGCTGGAACAGCCCGTGTTCAAATGTAACAAAATCTGGAAAATATCCAGATTTGGGCCGAGACGTGGCAAGTAACATTCACACCACACAAATGCCAAACAACAACCATCTCCAAAAAGATACAATCTAACCACCACTCCATGGCATTCAATTTTGTTAACATCATTGAATTCCCCACAATCAACAACCTAGAGGGACCATTGACCAGAATCTGAATTAGGCTAAGCATGTAAATACAGTGACCACAAGAGGAGGAATACTGCAACAAGTGACTCACCTCCTGACTCCCCAAAGCCTGTCCACCATCTACAAGGCACAAGTCAGGAATGTGATGGAATACTCCCCACTTGGCTGAATGAGTGCATCTTCAACAACACTCAAGAAGCTTGACACCATCCTGGACAAAGCAGCCTGTTTGATTGACACCACATCCACAAGCATCTACTTCTTCCACCACTGATGCTCAGTAGCAGCAGTATGTACTATCTACAAGATGCACTGCAGAAATTCACCAAAGATCCTCAGACAGAACCTTCTAAACCCATGTCCGCTTCCATCCAGAAGGACAAGTACAGCAGATACATGGGAACACCACCACGTTCGAGCTCCCCTCCAAGCCACTCACCATTCTGCCTTGGATATATATCGCTGTTCCTTCAGCGTCACTGAGTCAAAATCCTAGAATTCTCTCCCGAATGGTATTGTGGGTCTACCTACAGCACAGGGACTGCAGCAGTTCAAGAAGGCAGCTCACCACCACATTCCCACTGGTAATTGGGGGTGGATAATAAATGCTGGCCCCACCAGTGATGCCTATATCCCATGAATTTTTAAAAAGCTAGTCAACTATAATGATTTTACAAAGGCTTTCAATGACAAATGGGACTAGGGTAGTGCCAGGATCTGTTTGGAAAATAGTTTGAAGGATTTCTAACAAGGGAGACAATCTCAGAGCTATAATAATGCAAAGAAGCATCTTGGCGAGAAAAGGGTGACTAAAGATTTGCTGGTGGCTCGTGAATATAAAAGATTCAAGGAGTAAGCCTTGTATGGAGGGAGGTTTTACAGGAGCTCGGAATAATTTCAGAAAACCCTTGTATTAGCTCTCCCTTAGCTTAATCAGGTTTGCAAGTTTGTACGATGGGTCATCATATGACAGAACAGGCTGATTCAGCTTTGTGAGCACTCTGTGTGATAATACTGCAGCTATATCTATGGTGCTCCTTCCACGGACTCAAGTATGCATTGTGTACCCTTCTTGGATTCTATACAGTCTTGGTTCTCTGGGCCTTGGGCGCCACTAGAGGCTGCTCAGTCTGGCCACTGCTTTGAGTCCCTTGTATCTTCAGAATGCTCTCTACTTAGACCAAATCTCCTTTTCTGTCAGTAATACCATAAAATCAATGACATAGATCATAGTGAATATAATTTACTAGTACAGTGTCTCTCTGAAGTATCCATTGTATGTTTCCTTCTCTCTGCTCCTGCTGATGCCAGAGTCACATCTCCATTAACATATTTCTTCTGAATTGTACAACAGACTTGCGACCTGGAGATCTTCAGGCAAATGAAGCAGGACGTCCCAGGATGTAACAGGATCCTGAGTTCAGAACTTGCTTCCTTAACTTTCATTTGCAGCTGCCTCCATCATTAAGATGCTTATAGAAACGTAGAAGATAGGAGCAGGAGGAGGTCATTCAGCCCTTCGAGCCTGCTCCACCATTCTTCATGATCATGGCTGATCGTCCAACTCAATAGCCTAATCCTGCTTTCTCCCTATAACCTTTGATCCCATTCGCCCAAGTGCTATATCTAGTCGCTTCTTGAATACATTCAATGTTTTGGCATCAACAACTTCCTGTGGTAATGAATTCCACAGGCTCACCACTTTTTGGGTGAAGAAATGTCTTCTCATCTCTGTATTAAATGGTTTACCCTGAATCCTTACACTGTGACCCCTTGTTCTGGACATACCCACCATCGAAAACATCCTCCCTACATCTATCCTGTCCAGTCCTGTTAGAATTTTACAAGGCTTTATGCGATTCCCCTTCATTCAACTGAACTCTAGTAAAAACAATCCCAACGTAATCAATCTCTCCCCATACATCAGTCCTGCCATCCCTGGAATCAGCCTGGTAAACCTTTGTTGCACTCCCTCGAGAGCAAGAGCATCCTTCCTCAAAAAAGGAGACCAAAACTGCACACAATATTCCAGGTGTGGCATACCAAGGCCCTGTATAACTGCAATAATACATCCCTGCTCCCATGCTCGAAACCTCTCACAATGAAGGCCAACATACCATTTCCCCTCTTTACTGCCTGCTGCACCTGCATGCTTACCATCAGCAACTGGTGCACAAGGACACCCAGGTCCCACTGCACACTCCCCTCCCCCAACTTACAGCCATTCAGGTAGTAATCTGTCTTTTTGTTTTTGCTTCCAAAGTGAATAACCTCACAGTTATTCAAATTATACTGCATCTGCCATTGATTTGCCCACTCACCCAAACTGTTGAGATCATGCTGAAGGATCTTTGCATCCTTGTTACAGTTCACTCTCCCACCCAACTTGGTATCATCTGCAGACTTTGAGATGTTACATTTTGTTCCCTCTTCGAAATCATTAATATATATTGTGAATAGCTGAAGTTCCACCACTCATCCAAATCATTAATATATATTGTGAATAGCTGGTGTCCCAGCACTGATCCCTGTGGCGTCCCATAGTTACTGCCTGCCAATTTAAAAAGGATGCATTAATTCCTACTCTTTGTTTCATCTCTGCTTCTTAAGCTGTGTGGTATGATGTCTCAGTGGTGAGCACTGCTGCCTCACAGTACCAGGGACCTGGGTTTAATTTCACCCTGGAGCGACTGTCTGTATAGAATTTGCACATTTTTCCCTGTGTCTGCATGGGTCTCCTCCATCTATTTTGGCTTCCACCCACAGTCCAAATATGTGCAGGTTAGTGGATTGGCCACACTAAATTGCCTTGTAGTGTCTAGGGATGTGCAGGTTTGGTGGATTAGCCATGGGAAATGCAGGGTTATAGATTAGGGGACCTGGATCTGTATGGGATGTCCTTTGGATCACCAGTATGGGCCAAATGACCTGCTTCCACGCTGTGGGGATTCCAAGTTTGATGAACAAGTTGTCACCATTTTGAATGTTTGGATAGTGAGCTCCTCCCAATTCATAACAAAAATACTGCCTTGCATCAAGGAGGGATTAAGAGTGTTTTTGAAGAGTTTTCTTTGACAATCCCAAGACATCTGTCATCTCAAAGCTGTGGAAACAGGACCTGACAGACAAGACACTGTTCAGCCATTCTATCACAGGATTCAATCTAGCATCATTGCTTTTTACAGGAGTATTGCCTGATGTTTATGGAGCTAATTTCATGAAGGAGCCTAATGTTCGTTTGAAAGCTCTCCTATTGAATCTGGACAATGCTAAAGATGGGGTGAGGATGATGACCAATACAGGGGCCAGGGTGGAAACATTTTAAGATGAAGAAGTTTAAGACAGTTGCAAAAAGGACATGGTTTGCTTAAAAGATGAAATTAATTTTATGAGATAGAGCGTAGATTCAAAAGTGATTGAATTCTGAGTAGGGTTAGAGGAGAGGCAGCCATTTGAAGTATACCATCCAAGCTGAGGAATTAAACAATACACTCAGTAAGGTCAGGGATATGAAATCACTTTTTGTTAGAAATTTCATTTGACACTAATTCCCAGAAAGGTAGGTTTGATCACATTTGCAAACATAACTCATCCTGAATTTATCTTCCTCTTGCTAAATAAAAATGCTGAGAGAATAATGTTTCTGCGTTATTTGAGCAATGAGTCAATGAAATCCCCTGTGTCAGGCAATAAAAACTAGGTCCAGTAGAGATGCTTTGCTATCCATGATTCAATATTATACAGTCAACCAAGGTGACTGTTATTGCTTATAGTCAGATTGTTTTAGGTTGTAGAATGCAGACATGGAACGGTGACTGTCATAAATTAGGTTTTAGATATTCTGTGCTACTAGTGATGACTGACAATCAAAAGGTTAGTGCATGTGGAAACCATATTAAATGGTTTTGTGACCATTTAAATTTTAATAATCTGCTTATTTTTTCTTATCATTTACTTCTGCCCGATCGCCAAGAGGCAGTCTGAATTGAGAAGATAGGGGAATGGAAAATGATAAAAAATACAGCCAGTTTCGCAGCCTAAGTGAAAAGACATTAGAGGATCTTTTGAAACTTGAGATTTTAGTAATAATTGTGTAATAATTTTCATTAATTATATGCAGACGCTGGGTATTAATTGGAATTTCACTTGAGCACATAGGAGAGACTGAAACTGTGGTATAGTTGATTAGATGATGTATGCTGATAATCACGAGACGTAACAAAGAACAAACAGATGCTAAAAATTGCTGGAGAAACTCAGCAGGTGTAGCAATATCCATGGAGAGAAAGCAGAGTTAACATTTCAGGTCTGGTGACACATCCTCAGAACTGCACAGAAGAAAGATCACCAGACTTGAAACATCAACTCTGCTTTCTCTGTGGGACAATCACATTTTTGGCCCTGCTTTACAATTTATATTGAAGACCCGTTGCAGGACAATGTGTTCTGCAGAAAGATCTGTACCTTAACATTTACTTGTCCTTTCTCTTTCCAATGTTTATGCATCCACTGTGAATTTTCAATATATTTTATAATAACAGGACCTTGCTGAACTCAACTACTAACTGTCCCATCTGCATTCTTATGTTTATCATTGCCGTAAGATTTCTATTGTTTAGACCTTAACTGAGACATTGACTTTTCCTCCACTCCCTTATCACATTCCTTCAAGAATGAAAAGAATGAAATAAATTCAATTTCTATTCTATTATAGTTTCCAGTCTATCAATAGTTCAGGTCTTCTAAAGTCTTGAACATTTAAATTAATACTTTTGACATAATAAAAATTACAGTCCTAAAATTGTTTGCTCATTTATCTCCATGTTACTAGTGTAGTGAACTGCTCATCCAAACCTGTTTCACATTATTCAGATCTGGGCATCATTGGCAAAGCGATTAATTTTTGCTGGATGGGTATTGCAATGGCCAAGATGACTGACAAAGATGGCCGCCACCTGCACATGTGCAGAATGCACCAGTGAAGTGCTTTGGTATCTCTGGAGGCAGCAGCTCTGCTTGCATTTCTTTTACAGTAATGGAGCCTTAAGTGGATTTGACTCATTTGAACAACGTCGTTTCATGGATTGCAGGTGTTCTTCTCACTTCCAAAAGAAAAATTGACCAAACTCGCTTCTGTAACCAGGAGCCAGTGACAGGAGTGGCTCAGGAGATAACACTTTGCATTCCATGTTGGCCTTTAGAGTCATAGAGAGGCACAGCATGGAAACAGACTCTTCGGTCCAACTCATCCATGCTGACCAGATAATCTAAAAACCGAAAGGACTGAGGATGCTGTAAATCAGGAACAAAAACAGAAGTTGCTGGAAAAGCTCAGTAGGTCTGGCAGCATCTGTGAAGAAAAAATCAGAGTTAACGTTTCGGGTCCGGTGACCCTTCCTCAGAACTGAACCGAAATGTTAACTCTGATTTTTTCTTCCTAAATTAATCTAGTCCTACTTGCCAGCATTTGGCACATATCCCTCTAAACTCTTCCCATTCATGTACCAGATGCCTTTTAAACATTGTAATTGTACCAGCCTCCACCACTTCGTCTGGCAGCTCATTCCATACACGCAACACCCTCTGAGTGAAAAAGTTGCCCCTCAGGTCCCTTTTAAGTCTTTCCCCTCTCACCGTAAACCTATGCCCTCTAGTTTTAGACTTTCCTACCCGAGAAAAGACCTTATCTATTTACCCTATCCATGCCCCTCATGATTTTATAAACCTCCGTAAAGCCACCCTTTAGCCTCCGATGCTCCAGGGAAAATAGCCCCAGCCTATTCAGCCTCTCTCAATAGCTCAAACCCTCCAACCCTGGCAACATCCTCATAAATATTTTCTGAACCCTTTCAAGTTTCACAACATCTTTCCTACAGCAGGGAGACCATAAATGTACACAGTATTCCAAAAGTGGCCTATTTCTGATGAAGGGTCTAGGCCCGAAACGTCAGCCTTTCTGCTCCTATGATGCTGCTTGGCCTGCTGTGTTCATCCAGCTCTGCACCTTGTTGAAACTAATGTCCTGTACAGCTGCAACATGATCTCCCAACTCCTATACTTAATGCACTGACCAATAAAGGCAAGCATACCAAATATCTTAGTGACTATCCTACCTACTTACAATTCCACTTTCAAGGAACTATGAACCTGCACTGCAAGGACTCTTTGTTCAGCAACACTCCCCTGGACCTTACCATTAATTGTTCAACTCCCGTCCTGATTTGCTTTTCCAAAATGCAGCCCCTCACATTTATCTAAATTAATCTCCATCTGCCACTCCTTGGGCCATTGGTTCATTTGATCAAGAGCCCATTTGTACTCTGAGGTAACCTTCTTCGCTGTCCACTACACCTCCAATTTGGGTGTCATCTGCAAACTTACTAACGACACATACTATGTTCACATCCCAATCATTGACATAAATGATGAAAAGCAGTGGACCCAGAACTGATCCTTATGGTACTGGTCATAAGCCTCCAGTCTGAAAAGCAACCCTCCACCACCAACCTCTGTCTTCTACCTTTGAGCCGGTTCTGTATCCAAATGGTTAGTTCTCCCTGCATTCCTTGTGATCTAAACTTTCTAACCAGTCTACAATGAGGAAACTTGTCAAACGCCTTACTGAAGTCCACTGAGATCATGTCCACCACTCTGCCCTTATCAATCCTCTTTGTTACTTCTTCGAATATTTCAGTCAAGTTAATGTGACATGATTTCCCACACACATTACCATGTTTGGTGAATGTAGATCTCATTACAAGGATTGAGCATGCCATAAAGGTTCATTCACTGGTGCAGTACAGAGATGGACTCAAAGGTTACTGTTCAGTGTAAGATGATTGAAACTGGATTGTCCGCCAATTTTACTTAGGATGGAAATGGATTGACTGCATAATTTACACTGGCCAAAGATTTGAGGCTCAGGAGTTTGACTTCCTCCTGTCGTGTGATTGCCTGGATAGTGCCATATTTGTTTCAGGCAGTTGCTGTCTAATGGCACTGCTGTGTTTGTGCATATTTCCCTGTGGCGGTACTGACATTTATTCACAGACATTTATTCCTCACCCATTGTTGCTCTTGAGCAGGTATCGGCAGGGTGTCTTCTTCTTGAAGATGTAGTTCCAGTAGTGAAAGTTCTCCCATCGTGCTGAAGGGTAGAGAGTTCTAGAGATGTGACCCACTGGCAATGAAGAGACATGGAACTTTGTCTCGCGTTGGACAACTAATTCTGGAGGTCCCTTTTAGACTAGAGTTATCGTGATCACAGCTCCGAATTCTGGTGACAATGCAATACATTAAAAATGATAGTGAGATATAGAAGAGAAAGCTATGGACAGTTATGGTCTCCTTACTTAAGAAAGGATACAATTGCTTCAGAAGCTATTCCATGATGGTATACACAACTGATTCCTGGGATGAATGGCTCATCTTAGTAGGAAAGGTTGGACAGGTGGGCAGATACCCATCAGCTTTTACAGCATCGAAAAAGGCCCTTCAGCCCATCTTGTCCAGTCCAGCCATTAGTATCTATCTGTTCTAATCCCGTTGCCCAGCACTTGGCCCGTAGTTTAGTCAGGTATGGAATTTCAAGCGCTCAGCTAAATAGTTCTTAAATGTTTTGAGGTGTCCCGCCTGTACCACCCTTTTAGACAGAGCGTTTCAGATACCTCCACTCATCTGATGAAAAGATTTTTCTTCAAATCCCTTTTAACCATCCTTCTGCTGAGTTTAAAGGAATGAGAGGTTATCATGTTGAAACACAAAAAGCTCCAGAGGGCACTTGACACGGTGGGTCCTGAGATTGAACTCCCCCTTGAGGGGCATTCCAGAACCAGGCAACATATCTTCTTCCATTATAGACCGAGATGAGGGGAAATTATTTCTTTCAGGGGTCCTGTTAGACAATGGGATTCATTTCACCAGAAAGCAGTGGAGAACGGGTCATTGAATTCGTCCAAGGCGGAGTTGGATAGATTTTGAGTGGCAAGGAAGTCAAGAGTTGTGAGTGGGGAATGGGCTGTGGAATTGAAACCACACCAGACCAGCCACAATACTTATTGAATGAAGAAGCAGACTTGAGGGATGAGTGACTCACTCCTGCACTCGGTCCCTGTGTTCTCTTTTGTGTTTGTACTCAATTCCTCAGCAGACAGCCAGAGATAAATTTGGCCAGCTGCCACTTTTTCCCTTCAGACCCTTGTTGATCAGCTGATCACTGACACTATTTTCACGTCATAAATGGGTGGGTGCAGCAGATGGGAATATTGCAAAAGTGATTTTCCTAGCGCCACCATACAAATGGACAAGGAGTAGGTGCTGTAGTGAATTATCAGTGCCACAGTGATTTCCATCATCTAAGGAGGTCAGAATGGAATTGACCAGAATGGAGCAATACAGGATTTTCTCATCTCTCATGAGATAAAATGTTTTTTGGGCGAATATGCAAAGTATTACAACTTGTATAGGGACAGACTGAGTGGAACAGACAGTCCCTCCCTGTATTCGGACATTAGAAAGTTCACCAGTTCTTTGCTGTTGGGCTTGGGGACGACACCTATGTCTTCCCTTGTCACTGGGTTTAAATACCTGGGATATTAAAATATTTCGGATTACAATTGCTGCTCCCAATACCCTCATCTAAGCTGCTTTATATTGACCTGTGTATTGAAGCTGAAAATCAATAGTTGGTCATTGTTGTTTTGAAATTCTTCAGTTACCAATTTCTACACAAATCTTCCTTCTGTGAAGGTGTTTAGTAGCGACTGTGTAATACACGATGATTAATATCACTTCTCTGAGCACATTATTTAGCCTATCTTTACAGAAGAGTCTTTAGGCTCCAACAATTGCTTATATTGGATTAAGTCCAGCAGTAAGCACAATGTTAAACTATGAGACGTAGGAACAAAAGTTGGCCATTCAGCCCATTGAGTCTGCTCTGTCATTCAATGAGATCATTGCCGATGTAATATTCCTCAATATGTCTGTCTCAGTCTCAAATATACTTAAATGACCCAGCCGAGACTATCCTCTGTACTAGACAGCAGCAAATAAACTGAATGGCCAGATAATTTAATTTTGCTATGTTGATCAAGAGATGTATGGTGGCCAGACAATGGAGATTATTCCCTGTTCTTCTTGGAGTTGTGACAAAGGGACCCTTCACCTTTACCAATGCAATTGCTGGTCATTGATTTTGACAGTTTGTCCAGAAGATGTCAACTCAGCAATGCAGCACTCCCTGGGCAACATAAGTGGGGTGGCATGGTGGCTCAGTGGTTAGCGCTGCTGCCTCACAGCACCAGGGACCCCGGGTTCGATTCCAGCCTCAAGTGACTGTCTGTGTGGAGCTTGCACATTCTCCCCGTATCTGTGTGGGTTTCCTCAGGGTGCTCTGGTTTCCTCCCACAGTCCAAAGATGTGCAGATTAGGCGGATTGGCCATGCTAAATTGCCCATAGTGTTCAGGGAGGTGTAGATTAGGGGGATGGGTCTGCGTGGGATGCTCTGAGGTTCAGTGTGGACTTGTTGGGCCAAAGGGTCTGTTTCCACACTGTAGGGATTCTATGATAAATAAATGTCTCCTTCAGTGGCATGCCAATGGATGGGGATCAAATGCACAAATGTCTGTATAACACCATGGGAAGGATTTTTTTTTGTAATGTTCAACTTTTCTGTGTTTGACGATATGAGTCTGTTTACTGTTGATGCTCGCTGTTCTTGACTGGTTAGCCTGGGCGTGGACTCAGAGTAAAGTAGCCATGCTGCATAAAGTACTAGAAGATGGAGATGAAGCATGGAGGAGACAGTTTAAAGTATTTGAAGTAAAACCTGTCAATACATATAGAAATCAGTGTCATGCCTGCAAAGTTAGAATCAAGATCCAAAAGTACAACAATTTCCTCCTTGGCAATGTTTGGAAACTAACAATAAGGATTGGCAATGGCTAGTTATACATACAAGTAAAAAGGAGAGACAAGTTACATTTGGTAAATCATTAGTGCCTGAATCACATTGGTTTGGTCCTACAGAGTGAATGGAAATAGCTTTCCTTCCCTCACCTCTGGCCATGCACATAAGAATAGAAACAAGAAAGAATTGCATTTGTACAGTTTTTCATGACCATCAGCTATCCTACAAGTGTTGGGGGGAGTCAGCAGGTCTGGAAGCTTGTGTGGAGAGAGAAGCAGAGTTAATGTTTCAAGTCCAGAATGACTCTTCTTCAGAACTGATTTCCAGCAAATGCAGTATTTTGGTTCCATCAGATATCACAAGCTGCTTTACAGACTGCATAGACTACACAATGAAATGCACATTACACACTGAAATGCAAATAATGTTTACCTCTGTAGAAATATAGGAATGTAGTGACTGTTGGAATGCAGGAATGCTTATTATGGGACCATCATATGAACACAGACTGGGAGTCGTAGAATTGTAGAATCATAGAGTCATACAGCGGGGAAACAGACCTTTCAGTCCACCTCCGCCATGCTGGCCAAGTTTCCTAAAATAAACTCGTCCTATTTGCCAGTTTTCTTTAATTCATTCATGGGATGTGGATGTCAGTGACTGGACTAGCGTTTATTGCCCATCCCTAATTGCCCAGAGGGCAGCTAAGAGTCACCCACATTGCTGTGGATCTGGAGTCACAAGTAGACCAGACCAGTTAAGAATGACAGGCTCTGAACTCTCATTGTCATATTTTTTGAAAGTCTCCCATTGCCAGTCACCCATTTACCTGTGAACAGTCGACTCAGTTGTGGGAAAATGACAAGCTGAGCCTTGATCCTCACTTTACGTAAAACTGTTACAGCTCTAGCTCTTAGTAAGTTTCCTAGTGATGAACTTTAGTTGATTTTTTTTCCCCTACTCTAGAGGTATTGGGACTAGGCATTGCAATGGTCTGAGCTAAGACAACATAGAGTGATCAAATGGGTCTCTGTAGTGATTGTAATAAAGTCAGTCAGATAGACCTTATAGAATATGAGTTCCCTGAATGGGGCTGTTAATCTGGTCCAATCAGGGAGCCCTGGCTGACAGATAACAAGATGAGTGTCAGAGATGTTGAAACTCTGATAGCTGACTCTGAATGGGGCAGTTAAAGTCTAGGATGGTTCATGTGTAAATTATTGGTGACTTGGTGATGGATCCTGGCCTCTTTAAAGTTATTTCAAACTCTCTGATTCTAATTTGTTTCTGTTACACATAGGCTGAACACTTACAACAAGCAGTTATTGTGTATCTTCAAAGCAGTAAAATATCTTATACCTCAAACTTCACAAGGTGCACTAGCTGGAAGCAATTTGACACTGAATCTCATCATCGAGTCATAGAGTCGTACAGCACAGGAACAGACCCTTCGGTCCAACCAGTCCTTGCCGAACATAATCCCAAACTAAACTAGTCCTAACTTGCCTGCACCTGACCCCTCCAAACTTTTCCTATTATCTAAGCTTTGTCAAAGAGATAACTTTTCCTCGAGAAGCCTCCTAAATAAGGAAAAGCAAGAGATAAACGGACAAGGAATTCCACACTATGTGGCTCAGATGGTTGAATGTACAGGCAATAACAGTTGACCAATGAAAATCAGGAGTACACAAGAGGCCCAAATTGAAGGAGCGCAGAGCAATCGGAGGGCTTTGGAGCTGAAGAAGGTTGCAAAGACAGGGATGGTGGAAGCTGAACACCAGGGATGAAAATTTTAAATTTAAGGCATTAACAACTGAACCGATAAGAGGCAGCATGGGAGGGAAACGTGGCACATGGTTTTCAGATCTCTATTTTTAATCTATCCAAGCTGTTCTAAGATCAAACCTCCCCTCCCAAACCTCACATTCACTGAATGATTTCAATAAATGGAAGGAATACATGGCGCATGGACTTGCTGCAGGCATTTCGATGCATTAGGTAAATACAATATAGCGTTTCAGCATGTGATATATGCATTTCATTATGTAGTCTATGTGAATTCACTATATGATGTACGTGCTCAACACTCTGTGCAGACTTTGAATTATTTTGTGAAAGGTTCCTTGCATGCTCCCAACTGGCTATCTCACTGCGTCTGTAATATATCTCAGTGTAAGTGCAATTACAGCATTTTATTTTGTCTAGACTCTGTTGACTCAGCAAAGAATGAAAAAAAAACATGAATGAATGATTTCTTTATATTATAAAGCTTTGCAAATGAACGACCACTTCTGTGCCATTTACTTCAGTGTGGAATACAGTACAACAGGACCTTTTCTATTCAGTACAGATCCTTGCTCTTCGGTTTATGTAGTTCCCAGCGAGTCTCTTTAATCCTTGCTCAGGGCAAAGGAGTACAAGTTCAGAAATACTTTAAAGGAGAAGCAAGCAGGTTTCCTCCTGGTGTGATGCCTACAGTATAACCTGGTGTCAATTTTCACCCTCGCCAATAACTGTGGGAAGATGCTTTCCCTTGGCAGAGAGACTGGGAAACAAGAGTCACTGTATAAAGTGTTAACCATCTCGACTTGAGGCAAAGAAGTATTTATGCACTCAAAAAAGTGTGAATCTTTAGAATTTTCTACCTCGGGGGCTATGAATGCTTAGTCGTTTTCAAGATTTGGCAGAGAGGGGCTTGCCTGGGGCTTATCTGCTCCCTTTCATTCTTTTCTCTTTCTTTTGTTTTTGCTCTATTTCTTTTATCTTTGTCTTTTCTGCAGCAGGCTGGTCAGTGACATTGGCGCGACGGCGAGAGTGGGCCGCATGCTGACTGGCGGACACGGCTTCTCTGGGCGGTTGGAGAGAGTTGCAGCAAGGACACCCTTCTGGTGTTCGGGGCCGACGGCAGCAACACCATAGGCAATCCAGCAATTGGAGGCGGCCGATTCTTCAAGATGGCGGCGCTGGCAGGGCGACATCTGCAGCCAAAGCAGGACTCTTGGATCCATGGCGGCCTGGCCTGGCAGTGGATCCAGGACTCTGGGCGGCAGTAGGCCCAGACCTGGGACTCCTGACCTGGCAGCAAAGCCAGGGATTCGTGGTCCCGGCGAGCCTGGGGTGGAATGGGGGGAGCTCCTGGCTTTAGTGTGGCAGCGATGGCAGCGTGTTATGCCCAGAGGGAGGACCTCTGGTGACATCAAGGCAGCAGCGAAGTCAGGGATGCCCGGCTGCAGTCGCTGTAGGCCGGGAGCAGGGCTCCAGGTTGCGGGGCGAGTGTGGGTTCAATGGCATCAGTGCGGCAGGCCCAGCAGAGAAGAGATGGCAACTGAAGTGTAGCGACTCCTACATTAGTGTTTCCAGTGCAGGTGGTGGCAAGATGGCAGTGGATGTCTCTTTTTCAGTTACTGGAGGCTAGGTGCCTGCATGGATTGAGTTGGAAAGATTGTTATTCTGATCTTTTTATTTATGTTTGTTATTTATTCCTATCATTTTTAATGCTGGACTTTCTATTACTCTATTTCCCTAACTGTTTTTTCCTAAGAATTTGTTGCTAAGAATCTGTACCTAGGTATCTCTGTACTTAAGATGGCACCTTGTAAACTTTTACTGTACTCATGTGAGTACATGTGACACTAAAGCTAATTCATTTCAATTCATTAAGTGTGTTCAAGGCAGATGTCAATAGATTTTTGAGGGAATTAAGGGATATGGGGATAGCTGAAGGCAAAACAGAAGATCAGCCATGACCTTGTTGAATGGCAGAAGATGGGCTGAAAGGCCTAAACCAGCCCTAATTTATTACGTTCTCAAGTAGACATTACATTGCTCTTTCCCACATTCATTACTACACAAACATTTTGTAGTCACTTCTATCTCATTACTACTGTCACTCACCTTCCGAAAGTCAAGCTGTTGGAAGAGATTTGGAAGCAGATCAGCAGCAGGTCATTTTTGATTATAATTAGTATGCAACCCAGGGAAAAATTAATGCTAACTGGAATTACATTCAGTTCTTATTGTCGAAGAGAGGAGGGGAAATTATTTTACCAGCTTTTCCTGAAGAATCAATAATTGAAATTTAGTTGCAGGCTCTGATCAAATCTTGAGGTCAAGACAACATCTAAGATTCATCGTGATGTGAACATTTCCTGAGGCACTTTACAAAGGATTAGAGCACACCCAGGAGCAGGAGATGAAGGAACAGCTGCAAGGAGGCTGCCAAAGGTATGTTAGTGAAGCATATTTTAAGGAGGTTTTGGAAAGGGATGTTAACGTAGAGGGATTTAGTAAAAGGAAGGGTGTCTGAAGGCTCCGTCATGAAATGGAATGGGCTGCAAATATAGAAAGAAAAGAGTTTTGGACGCGCAATAAGATTTCAGTTTACAAACAACTTCGGGTGTCCTCTGGCTAGAAGTCAATGTAGCAGGTTAATGACGGCCTGAAGAGATTTGGAAAATAAAGGCAAGCATTTGTCACAGCTTGTGACCTTTTTGAATTCAGCAAAAGATGTTGTGGATAGAATAAAGAGCCCTGAGTTTTCCCTAATGGATATCAGTGAAGTGCACGTTGGACATTCTGAGTCACCCACAAGCAGAGTGTGCTACAAGCTACAACCTGGGGAAGATTAAGGTGCCATCTCCTGAACATTTGACATGTTTTTGGTTTGTTATGAAATAGATTTTATGTTTGCCTACATTTCCACACACTTCTCTTCATCAGGAAACCTGCTTGCATCTTTCACATTGATTAAAAAGAAGACAAAGCATTGATCGAGCTGCAGCAATGTTTTTAAAATGTAACCGACTTTAAATTAAATACTCTTAATCCATTATAACATACGCGAAGACAGCTACCGAGTTCAAGAATATGCCAAAATGTAATTGTTGGGGATAGTAATTACAGATTTACCATACAATCCAAAAGTTCAGGCAGCATATTAATTCAGAAACAACCTTTCAATTGCAGTTGAGAATTATCAATATGAGTGAGTTAATGGCTAGCCAAGCGTACGAAAAATGTTGTACATTGGAGCAATATTTCTGATGAATTAAACATCACATCTCTTCAAACATGGATATGAACTGACTTTAGGGGGCAGTATTCCAGTAGTTTTAAAATAAACAAGATGTAGTTCAAGCGTCTTTTTTCTGTCTCTGCAAATCTTTCTTGTTTCCAGTAAGGATTTATTTTGCAATAAACTGGCAAAATTAGAATCCAAAGCAGAGCATTGATCTAAATATGATTGTATTATAGAGAACCAGAATGTAGGGGAATAGAATGCTCGATTTGCTTCAACTGCTGTGCTGTAGATTTGCCAGGAACTTTGAAGTCTCTCAGCATTTTAAAGCACCAAAGTTCAATGCTATAGAATGGGAAAAGACCCTTGGCTGCCTCCCATGTTACTCTCATCCTGTTGAGTTCACTATTTCAGCTGTAATGTCGTATTCCTCACTCTGTTCTATCACCCTATGATCTTTGTATGTTATGATCTGCTTGTACTGCACACAAAAGAAAACTTTTCACTGTACTAGGTACATGTCACAATAATAAATCAAATCAAATCAAACATCTGTGATAGAGCAATCAGAAAGGAAAGGGAAATTTGTACAAGGCATTGCTTAGTCAAAAGTTACAGTAAGGATTCGTTGGAATTCATTAATCACTTCAGGAGTTCCTCAGGGTAGTGTCCTACACCCAAGCATCTTCGGCTGCTTCATCAATGACCTGCGATCCATCATAATCTCAGAATTGGGGATGTTCACCAATGATTGCATAATGCTCAGCACCATTTGTGACTCCTCAGAGAATGAAGCAGTCCGTGTTCACATGCAATAAGATGTGGTCAAAGCTTGGGCTAACAAGTGACAAATAACATTCGTGCCCCACAAATGCTAAACTGTGATGGTCTCCAATAAGGGACAACCTAACCACCAACCCATGACATTCGATGGTGTCACCACCATTATTGAATCTCCCACTATCGACATCCTTGGGGTTACCATTCGCCAAAAACTCAACTGAATCACAACATTAACACAATGGCTGCAAGAGCAGATCTGAGCCTAAGAATACTACGGCAAGTAACTCACCTCCTACCTCCCCAAAGACTGTCCAGCATCTACAAGACACAAGTCAGGTGTATGTTAGAAAACTCCTCATTTGCTTGGATGGGTGCAGCTGTGACAACACTCAAGAAACTTGACACCATCCAGGACAAAACAGCCCACTTGATTGGCACCACATTGACAAGCATCCACTCCCTCCACCACTGATGATCAGTAGCAGTGGAGTGCACTATCTACAAGATACACTGAAGAAATTCACTGAAGATCCTCAGACAGCGCCTTCCAACTAGAAGGACAAGGCCAGCTGGTACATAGGAGCACCTCCCCCTGCAAGATCTCCTCCAAGCCACTCACCATCCTGATTTGGAGATATATCACCGTTCCTAAAATCCTAGAATTGCCTCCCTGAGGACATTATGGGTCAACCTACAGCAAGTGGGCTACAGCAGTTCAAGAAGGCAGCTCCTCACCACCTTTTGAAGGGCAGCTAGGAATGGGCAATAAATGCTGGGCCAGCCAGCAGCAATCATGTCCCATGAGGTGAATAAAGAGAAAAAGAATGCTACCAGCAGTGTGAGGCAATAGCTTCAATGAAAATGAGAGGGTTAAGGGGAAACCTAATACAGAATTTCCAAATTACAGTAAACAGTTTGCACCTTTGATTAAGAAGGGATATTGATGAAGGCTCAACACTAGAACTGAAAATGAACAGGGAGGTTGGAAGATAACTTTTCTCACAGAGGTTGTTTGGGAATCATTCTAAGTTCCTTCAGCCTAGGTAAAATCTATAGGCCAAAATGCCTTGCTGTTCTAAGTACCAGTAGTGATCATTTGGATGATTTTCAAAGGCTTACAGAGCAGGATACTCAAAGGAATTCTTGGCTATAAATATATGGAACATAGGAAAAAGAAAGGAAAAAGTAACTGGAAGCTAAGTCTGGACAGTTGAAAAGTATAGGAGCAGGAGTAGGCCATCCAACCCATTGAGGCTGTCCCACCATTCAATGCAGTTATCATTAGTCAAACACTTCTACCACCCCATCCCCATAACTCTGTACGCCACTAGTAATCTATTAGATTGAGATGCAGGAACAGCAGTAGGCCAATCAGCCCATCGAGGCTGTCCCACCATTCAATATGATCATAGCTGATCGAATACTTCGATGCCATTTACCCATTGCACTCCCATAACCCACTTGTAATCAGAAATCTATCAAATTCTACATTAAACATACCCAAAGACTGAGCTTCCACAGCCTTCTATGGTACAGAATTCCAGACCTTCATAACCCTTGGAGTAAAGAAAAATTCTCCTCATCTCAGACCGAACGGTATCTCCTTTATTTTTAAATTGGTTTTAGACTTCCCACAAGGGAAAATCTTGCTTCCATATACCCTGTCTATCCCTTCAAGTCAAACCCTAATCCTGAGCCTATCCTTTCATTCTTCAAAGTTCGATGGAATCCAGGCCAATTTTGCCCAATCTCTCCTCTTAGGACAGTCCCACCATCCCAGGAAGAGTTCTGGTGAACCTTTGATGTAGTCTCTCCTTAGCAACAATATCTTTCCTGAAATAAGGAGACCAAAACTGCACACAGTATTCCAGGTGCAGTCTAACCAAACTGTTATGTAATTTAAGTACGACTGGGCTGCTGTACTCTTGCAGTAAAGGCTAAATCTAACTCGATGCAACTCAGCCCAAAAAATAACACAACCTCCACAGCTCCTTCATGAAGAGGATTTCACAGACTCATGACCCTCTGAAAAATAACATTCTCCTTATCTTTGCCTCAAAGGGCCATCTCTTGCTTTAACTATGTCCTTTGTTCTAGTCTCTGTCAATGTAGAAACAGTCACCAGTATTCACTGTGTTCGTCCCCTTGGGGTCTTATATGTTTTAATAAGATCATCTCTCATTTTTCTAAACTTTATTAGATAACCCTTTTGGCTCAGGAATAAGTCTCCGTATTGCCATCAATGCAATTGCATCCTTCCTTAAATAAGGAGACAAAAATTATATACTGTATTGCAGATGTGGTCTCACCTATGTCCTATGCAAAGTAACAAAACTTCCCAACTTTTACATTCCATTCTCCTTGGAATAAATGACAACACATTACATTGGTTACTTCTTGTATTAACCCTTTGCAATTCATATATTATGACACCCGGATCCCTCTATACCTCAGGTCTCAATTTATTCAAATAACATGATATCTTTTTCCTTCCAAAATTGGACAAGTTCACATTTTCCAAAACAGTACTCTGCCAACTCAGTAAACAATTGAATGGCCAACCTTTACAGAGGCTATCAGGGAAGGGTAGGTGGATGGTGTTTTGAAAGAGCTGGCACAAAAGGACAAGTAGCTACTTTCTGTACAGTATCACTCTGATTCTATAGTTGTACCTGGTTATTTTGTGCGGGAGACTCAGCAGATGGTATTTGCAACCTTTCCGTAAGAAGGTGGGAAAGCTGAGAAACTCTCTGTTCCTAATCACAAGTTCTGCTCCTGCCTGAAGTAAACATAACAGCAATGCCTCATACAGTGGAAATGATTCAAATTCAAATGCAAAAGTGAACTGTTATGAAGGACAGCAGGATCCATCCTGTTGCTATGCTGCTCGTAGCTTGTTGCTAGGTTATCCATAATGGGCTACACATGCGGATAAATAAAGGGCAGTGCTGAGTCTTTGAGGTAATTTGAATGAAAACATTAAGAAAAGGGAGCGTTTTACAAATGGCCCCTTTCTTCTATCCTTCCACAAAACCAGCTGGGGAACGTTGAATGGATGCTGTTCCGGTCAAGGGAGCAGAAAGTTGAAATTTTGAAAAGCTAAAGTATTACAGCTGTTTCACTTGAAGAACCTGGAAGCTCTCACTCTTGGGAGGAGGAACCAGCTTGGCGCTTTGAGCTTGGCAAGCTTCGATCCAAGCTTGCTCGAAAAGTGCCAAGCTCCTCATGCAAAATGTCTGGGAGTTCGATTATTTTTCCCTTGGAGGGTGCAGTGGGCAGCTGATCACTCTGCTCTGCAAAAGGACTGACGCCACTTTCCACAGCCATTTGCATTGTGCCACCCTCTCTTTTTGAATAGAGTAAAGCTTAGAGGAAAGGGAAGACCTGTTAGAACAGAGATCAGGAGAAACTTCTTCAACCAGAGAGTGCTGAATCTATGGAATTCACTGCCACAGAAGGCTGTGGAGGCCAGGTCACTGAGTACATTTAAGACTGAGATAGATAGGTTCTTGATTATCAAGGAGATCAAGGGTTACGGGGAGAAAGCAGGAGAATGGGGTTGAGGAACTTATCAGCCATGACTGAATAGCGGAGCAGACTTGATGGGCCGAATGGCCTAATTTCTGCTCCTATGTCTTATGGTCTTATGGTCTTATGAATCAACAAACCCATGACCAAGGCCATTTGTGCAAAATGTGGACCTGCTGCTCAGGATATGTGAGGAGATAGTGGCCCGTCCAAACCATACCATAACAGCCAGTGGAATTTAAATATTGATAAAGGTGCAGTTGCCTTTATTAGTCAGTGCATTGAGTATAGGAGTAAGGGAGGTGATGGCCTAGTGGTATTATCACTGGACTGTTAATCCAAAGACCCAGATAATGTTCTGGGGACCTGGGTTTGAATCCCACCATGGCAGATGGTGGAATTTTAATTCAATAAATATCTGGAATTAACAATCTAATAATGACCATGAATCCGTTGTCAATTGTCAGAAAAATCCATCTGGTTCACTAATGCCCTTTAGGGAAGGAAACTGCCATCCTTACCTGGTCTGGTCTACATGTGACTCCAGCTCCACAGTAATGTGGTTGACTCTTAACTGCCTTCTGGGCAATTAGGGATGGGCAATAAATGCTGCCTGGCCAGCGATGCCCTCATCTTATGTATGAATAAAGAAAAAAAATGTTGGGAGGTCATGTTGCGGCTGTACAGGACATTGGTTAGGCCACTTTTAGAATACTGATTTCAATTCTGTTCTCCCTGCTATAGGAAGGATGTTGTGAAACTTGAAAGGGTTCAGAAAAGATTTACAAGGAAGTTGCCACGTTTGGAGGGTTTGAGCTACAGGGAGAGGCTGATTAGGCTGGGGCTATTTTCCCTGGAGCATCAGAGGCTGAGGGGTGACCTTATAGAGGTTTATAAAACCATGAGGGATTTAGATAGGATGAATAACCAAGGTCTTTATCCAAGGTTAGGGGAATCCAAAACTAGAAGGTATAGGTTTAAGGTGAGAGGGGAAAGATTTAGAAAAGACCTGAGTGGCAACTTTTTCACACAGAGAGTGGTGTTTGGAATGAGCTGCCAGAGGTAGTGGTGAAGGCTGGTACAATTACAACATTTGAAAGGCATCTGGATTGGTATATGAATAGGAAGGGTTTAGACAGATATTTGGCAAATGCTGGCAAATGGGGCTAGATTAATTTAGGATATCTGGTCAGCATGATCGAGTTGGACTGAAGGGTCTGTTTCTGTGTTGTACAGCTCTATGACTCCAAGATTCAATAATAGGTAAATAACAGCTATGAAAAGAGGATGGATAGGTTTGGCTTGTTTTCTTTAGAACAGATCTGCCTGAAGTTGGGTGGATAGGGGAACTGTGATAGAGGTGTATAATAGTAGGAGGGGTAAGACAGCGTGTATAGGAAGAAGCTATTCCTCTCAGTCAAAGGATCACAACTTTAAAAAGTACATGGATGAGCACTTGGAATACTATAACTTTCAAGATGAATGGGCCAAGTGCTGAAAAGTGGGATTGGTGCAGAATGATTGATGCTGATGGGCTGAAGGGCCTATTCTGTGCTGTATAACTCCATGACTCTCTAATTAAATCTGGAATATCAAGATAGTCTCAGCATTACTGACCACGAAATTATCATCAATCATTGTAAAAACCTGGCCTAGCAACATCCCAACGTCCTTGCCCAGGCTGGCCAACACATGACTCTAGACTCATGGGTCGACTCTTAACTGTCCTTTGAAATAGAATCATACAATCCTTACAATGTGGAAGTCAGCCATTCAGCCCATCAAGTCCACATCAACCGCACAAAGAACATTCCTCCCAGACCCAGCCCCCTAATCTATAAACCTGCATTTCCCATGGCTAACCCATCTAGCCAACAAATTCCTGGACATTTTGGGCAAAATTAGCATAGCCAATCCACCTAACCTGCAGGTCTTTGGACTGGGGAGAACATGCAAACTCTATGCAGACAGTCACCCAAGGCTGGAATCGAACCTGGGTCCCTAGCACAGTGAGGCAGGAGTGCTAACTGCTGAGCCACCGTGCCGCCCAATAATCTAGAAAACCATTCAGTTGAGCAACTGGAATGGGCCAACCAGCTAAACCAATGACACTGACATCCCACTAGAAAACAAAATTGAGCAGTTAGTAATCGGATGGTCAAGTGGTTCTCTTCTGCACTGTAGGCAAAATCTTCATGAGCGAGTGAAACCAGTGCCAATTAAACACATGCAAATTCTGACCCAGCATATCTATACCAATGACAAAATGGCACAGCTTCTTAAGACGCAGTGACAGAGCAAAGAGGCACAAAGGAAGATCAAGAACAGCCATAGTTTGCTTGAATGCAGTGCTCAATTTGACACATATGTGCTTTGCACTAAGATTTCCTCTATATCAAAATCACTGGGGAAATAAAAATCATTTAAAGAAGCGAAAAGCATGTTTTTTTTCCCAGAGAGTGCTTTGATTTTTCTTATGACTTATATCTCTGGAGATTTTACAAACACTCTTTGTTGTTAGATGACTGCATATCTGATTACTTTGAACGGACCACGAATGCAGTTACTATGTACAGAAGGAAGTAACAGTCAGAAAGGCATACAGCTACCTCCATGTGGTATTTTAATCTTTACTCATGAGTGGGTTAAAATCAATCTTCCGCGTAAGTTGAGTTTCATTAACTCATTAAATCTAAAGGAGTTAAGAAAAGCAAAAACAGGGATTTTACAGGAGCCCAGCGGCCAGTATGTTAAACAGGGAGGCAAAGGGATTTAAACCCTTAAGTTCTTTTTAGAGCAGAGAAGGTGAAGAGGAAGTTTGATCGATGTGTTTAAAATCATGATGTCTTTGATTAACGTAAAGTGAAATGGTTTCCAGTGGCTGAAGAGTTGGTAGCTACATGGGCTCTGACTTTAAAAAGTGATTGATAAAGAGTTAGAGGTAACTTGAAAAACAGGTTTGTCGACACAGGGATAGTAGGAACTGCAGATGCTGGAGAATCTGAGATAACAAGGTATAGAGCTGGATGAACACTGCAGGCCAAGCAGCATCGGAGGAGCAGGAAAACTGACGTTTCAGGCCTAGACCCTTCTTCAGAAAT